>NC_057813.1:199837545-200102098 GCF_018294505.1 Triticum aestivum
GGCTAAACCCCCCTAACGATTCGGCCCCCTCAACAGGTCACATCACGTAATACAGTAATGTCATACGGGATTATACTAATGGCCATAAATAGTTCAGAGTAACCTAGTGTTTTAGGCCTGGTCCAATTCAAGTAGCTATACACTTCTTCCCTGTAGGATGTATGCACGAAAGCCTAATTAAACGAGCCCATAATCTGCATGTTTTCCCATCTCGTTGCCCATGGCCTAGCGCCACACGTCGTCTCGGGTGGATCGGCTCATTGACGTGAAGGTTTTCTGCTTCATTCGCGTATGCCTAGTCGCCGCCCTTGTCCATCTAATCTACACCGGCCGCCGAGCTGTAGGAGACACGCACACTGCCAGCTTCTAGGGTTCTGGTGTGCTACCTGTTATTCATGGCTGCTCTATCTCGAATTCTCAATTGATTCTGCGAAGGTCTTGTGTTCTCCAGTTCAACACTTCTTCTACTTGATCTACTCTCTAAATCCGAAGGTATACCGATACACAAGCTACACCTAGTAGCTAGTTCATTTGTGTATGGATTACAATCTACTGGTTCAGTTTTCTTAATAGATCATAATAGCTCTAAACCCAATAGATTAATTCACAAATCTTGTGTGTATCTTTTTAATTTACTTTTGCTAATTTTGAGTTGTCTAATTTTTTCTTAAAACTCATTCAGATTAATTTGCATACAATTCATTCTTGAAAGTTTCCGAACTTCTTTATTATGAGAAAACAGAAAGGACCTTTGTGTTTCTCAATCTAAAAGTAATGGTAAACCAACTATAGTCTGTGATTAATATGTGGGAGATGCCAACCCAGAAAAAGAGTGAGAGGTAAGATGACGATGCTTAGATGTAAATTCAAAGACATAGAAAATTTGGTGAGATAAAACTATGCACTTTATAATAAAAATTTGCTAGGGCATAAGAACAAAGGGGAAGCTTTTGGTGCTCTATTTTGTACGCGATCATATTGTTTTCGCCCCCCTCAAGTCTAAATCCTGGCTCCGCCCCTAGTTTTAGGTCATTTCTTGTAATTTCAGATACGGAGTGCTTGTCTTTAGTTTTTGTTTTGACTTTGTGAAACTTTCTACCTATCGATGGAACTGTGTAATATTGATGAAACTATGTATATGTATGGATGAAACTTGCTACTATTGGTAACATGTCTTGCATATGCTATATTGGTCATATATATATATATATATATATATATATATATATATGTTTGATTTTCTTTGAAAATGAATTGATATAAGAAGAAAAATAATTAATGCCTATTTGGTCCCTTTGCCATCTGCCAGCAAATGGCAAAGAGCCTGCAGCCTTTGCCGTCTGCCAGCAGATGGCAAAGAGCCATGCCCTTTGCCGTCTACCAGCAGATGGCAAAGAGCCATGCCCTTTGCTATCTGCTGGCATACGACAAAGGCCTTTGCATATTTGCTGTCCGCCAGCAGACGAAAAGTGCCCTTTGCCGTAGCTTGTTCAGCCAGACGTTTTGCCATCTGTTGGCTGACAGGAAAGGCCTTTGCCGTCCGCCAGGCATGCCTTTGCCAGCAGCCATGGCAGACGACAAAGTTCTTGATTCCTGTAGTGCATACCATGGGATCATTTGACCCCTCTCGGTGCATCTTCTATGCTTTGTGTGTTGATCAACTTGAATCACACTCTGTACTTAGTCTTGATCAACCTTGAATCTTTCCAACTCTCTTTATTTGGATGATGTCTTGAAGGTAAACATGAATGATCACACAATCTGACATGCTTGCAATAAGCCCAACACTCACATGACCAGTCTTTGGATAATTCCCTAATAGCACCTTAGTCAACTCATAAACTCCTTGAAACCAACACATGGACTTCAAGAAATGCCCATGGACAAATCCTTCATATATAACTCAATTCAACCATTAGTCCATAGAGAATGTCATCAATTACCAAAACCACACATGGGGGCACCACATGTTCTTTCAATCTCCCCTATTTTGGTAATTGATGACAATCACTTTCAAGAGAGTTTATATAAGGAATTATGCATGCAATGCAACAACCAATGCATGCATATGAGATGCCAATGCTTAGGAACAAAACCAGAGCAAGAAATAACTCTCTAAACTTCTCCAGAAAACTCTCCGAAACTTCTCCCCCATTGGCATCGATTGCCAAAATGGGCGAAAAGCTTAGAATGCCAATATAAATTTTGTTCCTCCATAAATTGTGTATTTCTCAGCAAGAGAGTTGAAAGCAATACACATATCCAAAGGTAAATACTTGTAGGAAGACAAACTATATTGAGGCACAAAGATTGCTAAAGAATGATATGCCACACACACATAACAAATAGAAACACAAGCAATCAAGCAATCAAAAGATACCAATTGAAGCAACCAAACAAAAGAAACCAATTGAACCAACTAGACCAATGATCCTATGAGCCACATGACTAAAATATATTATGATATGAACATAGGAGTGTTTTAAAGAAACTAGAGAAGCTCCCCATGATTTGTGCACAAATAAGAATATTTGTATTTGAATACAATGGGCACAAAATAGGATCATCACTCCCCCAAAATCAATAGAAACTCACAACAAGTGCAAGTGAGCATATATGAAACAAAGCCTAGCACTTGCAACAAACACATGGTTGAGCAACATGTAAAAGAGGCAACTTAAGAATAGGCTCAACCAAAAATATGTGTGTGAGTCATGGCAAAGCACTTGATAAGAATAATATAAGGATGAGCATTAATCATCAACATAGTCTTGAATACATGAGATACACGATGCACGGCACGTCCTCCCCACACACACCCAACTAGCAAATGGGTTCACAAGCTCACTAAAATGAATTAACAACAAAGCTTGTGAGAACCCATGGTGAAGATAGAAGATGAAGGCCTTATCAAGACGAGGGATACCAATTAATATGGCAAAAGCCTCATCAAGACAAGCATGATGAAAATAACCTTCACTACAAAAGAGTGCATCAAGATGCAACGAGATAAGGCCCACACATAAGGCACACACTTTCATGGAGCCACCAAAGAAATAATACAAGAAGGAAAAGGTGGACATGAAGGAAAGGATATCATCTAGAGATGTAATTTCTCTCAAGTGTATAAGGTTCTAGGTGGACGAATATATCAATCCACAAAGAAGGATGTACACACGAAATAGTTACAACATGGAGGAACAAGATATCCAAAAGGAAGTCATAAATATACCAATAAGATATTTGCTTGAAAGCATATCACATGGCTAGATATGGTCTTATTGTATATAAATGAATTCCTGCCACACATCCATCGAAGACATCACAACTAGCAACATGAGATCATTGTTGAGATGCTTTGAGAAAGGAAACAAGTATTACAAGGAAGAATGGATTAGATGCCATGATACAACCTACACAAGGTTGATGCAAGAAATGTGTGCATGAAGTAGATGATGATACTTGTTACCGAGATAACATTGGAAGGATGTAGTAGATATCAATTGAAGGTAGATAGTAGTTCATTGATCATCCTAGCTTGACTCCAATAAGCACACGGTGACACCACCTTCCTTGTGAGTGAGCCGAACCTCCAATGCATCTCCAATTGTTCCTATAACAGCAACACAAACAAAATGGTACCCAAACTCATTGGGAGCCAAGAGTTAGAAACACCAATACATAGGAAAAACTCCACATACATATGTGCATATATATATGAAAATAAATTTCATGCACATCTCATCCAAATTGAGACTTGGTGAAGCTTCCCCTATATATTGGGTCAAAGAAAGAAAGCATGCCAAATAAAATACATGAAGTAAATATGCATGCTAGAAACTTTCAAGGATCGAAACCAAATGAAAAAGAAAAACCAAGTGAAAATAGGATACCAAATGGAGAAATCATCACTTGGAAGATATCATTTAAAGATACATCAAGGAATGAGATATCCATTCATACACACTAAAAAAAGATATCAAACTCCCAAAAGAGAGGAAGGTTCCAAACAAACCAAACCCTCTACAAAGTTTCATGATGGCACAAAGTACCAAAGAAACGGCTTGCCTTACACCGACGCACACTTGATAAGGATCACAAGATGAGTGTTCTAAACATAAAAGGGTTGTGCATTAGATAGAATTTGCATTTGAATACAAAATGAACAAGGTGGGATCACCACTTCACTATATCCGTAAAACACAAGACAAGTTCAAGAAAACAACAAGATCCACAAGTGGCAGGGAAGGCAATGGGAGTTGACACAAACCTTGGCAAGAGATAATGCAAACATAAACAAAAACCAACGTAAAGATGATCAATAATTTCTACCACACATAAGTAATTACCAATTGTCAAAAGACAAGAAGTACTTGGAAATAATTCCCGGTGGTAGATAGCAAGGATATCCAACATCATCTTCACAACAAACACAAGCAAATTGCAACTTGTAGAGCTAACATGTCACCTAGGAACAAGATAATTTACAATATCAATTCTAAGTGACAATGTACACATTCTCTAGGCTAGTAATATACACATAGCATATTACTCCCCCATAATGTGATAACAATTAAAGAGAAACAAGAGGCAAATAAAAGGATCCAATAAGAGATAATTAATGGACTATTTATGATTTGAATTTCTCATGAGAAGACATACCACATAGCAACTAGTTAATCTTGTAATATCAATACTAGATGGTATTCCTCATGTACACACATTTAAGATTGTGAGGTGCACAAAGCACATCACTTCCCCAAAAATGGGATTTTCCATTAATCTATCACAAAAGCCAACAAAGACACAAACAAGATGCACAAAGGCTCAACACACGACACACACGTACATGATGTGCAGACCAACATACACATACTTGATTTCTCAAGATAAGCAAATTGGAGGCACAACGTATACAAACACATGCAAGGAACAAAACAAAAACATGCAGAGGGGCAAGTAACTTTCAATGTAGACAATTTAAGTACAAGTTACCGCAAGGAGGAACATTGGATATAATTAGAAACTTGGTAACCCAGACTTGTCTTGAGACAATAACAATGATGAAGTCCCTTTAATTCTTCATAATGTAGCCAAGTCTCCAATGCCCTCCAATCACACCTATTGATCAAGTCTGAGCTTGTTGGTCCCCAACCACGTTGGGTCCAAAGAGGTAGTTATAATAGGCTTGGCTACCCAAATAGTTCTTTTCTTGACACCACTTTGAGTACCAACAAATTTGGCAAACACATTGCCAACCTTATCCTTCCCAAGAGAATATATATCATCAATTAGAATAGGGTTGGATAAGGTACCATTCATGCATGAAGAAGCAATGTGACCTTTCTCACGACATAAGTGGCAACATATACTCTTCACTTTCTTCTCACTTGATTTCTCAACTTGAGAAGCACTAGCTTGACTCTTCTTGGGAAGAGGCCTTTCTTCAACTTGAGGTTGAGCATGAAAGTGAACTTGTGGCTGCTTCCCTTGTTGCTTGTCACTAATGCGCTTCTTCTTCAATGGGAAAGATCTAACATGATGCCCATCAATTTTGCACTTGAAGCAAACAACCTTGGCCGAATTCTTGACTTGTTCTTGGGCCTTCTTCTTGTTCATCTTGGACTTCTTCTTATTGGAGTTGAATCCAAGTCCACCTTTGTCATTGGGAGATTTTTGCACACTCAAGATATTGTTGAGTGTGGACTTCCCTTCATGACTCTTTTCCAAGTCTTTCTTCAAGGACATGACTTGGGCCTTGAGCTCTTTTATTTCCTATAGGTTAGTATCAACACAGATGTAAGGGCATATTTCACCCTATGTGGTTTTGGTGATTGATGACAATGCATTTGTGGACTAATCATGTGCATTGAGCATTTCAGATATCTCATGTTTAGGCACAAGATGATTCGTTGCCCCTCGGAGCCTAGTGAAGACAGAGTTTCTCTACATTTCTTTTCGGTGGATTTGAGTCGTAGGAAAGTCGTATTATTAAGAGGGGGTCCGTTTTGGAAAGGTTAGGGTGGAATCAACATGTACACGTCTGTTCCTTTGCACCCCCTTTCCTTTGCCTCTTTGGAGCACCGACTATTTATCCGTGTCTTTGCAAAATGAAGGACTCCTAGTGTTATTGAGCTGTGGCATGCGGTAGTACTGCTCAAGGGAGTAGTAGTAACGCAGAGGTCCACAGTAGTACTGGCCGGGGACGTGGTAGTACTCCAGGCCCTTGCGGTAGTACCGCTCCCCGAGCGTGGTAGTACCATGACCTCTGGCCCAACACAGCAACACGAGCAGAAGTAGGGGTGGACGTAATTTTTTACATCCGCGCCGTACGCAGTGGTACCGCTCCCTCGATGCGGTAGTACCGTGTCGGATTTTTGCACAAATCAAAACTCAGTGAAAGTAGCCACAAATGTATTTTTATTCGTCCGTGCCTTCCCAGCCCAGACAAACCCTGCCTTGCGGTAGTACCGCAAGGGCGAGCGGTAGTACCACTCCAGCGGTTCTACCGCTCTTTGCTTCAACACAACAGGGCTGGTCTTGCTCCTGCCATGCAAGTGGTAGTATCGTAGTGACTCATGGTAGTACCGCAGGCCTTTGCGATAGTACCGCATGTCTGGTGCGGTAGTATCCCATGTCGCGGGCTGGATAAGTGGGTAACAGTTGGATTTGTCCTATCACTATATAAGGGTAGTCTTCTTATCCGAGTTGACTACCTCTTCCATCCCTAAGCTCCATTGTTGATCTAAGCTCCATTTTTGCCCGATCTCTCTCCCTAGACAATCAAACTTGTTGATTCTCTAGGGATTGGTTGAGAAGGCCTCGATCTACACTTCCATCAAGAGAAATTTGATCCCCCACTAATCCCTTGCGGATCTTGTTACTCTTGGGTGTTTGAGCACCCTAGACGGTTTAGGTCACAGCGGAGCCATAGTCCATTGTGGTGAAGCTTCATGGTGTCGTTGGGAGCCTCCAATTAAGTTGTGGAGATTTCCTTAACCTTGTTTGTAAAGGTTCGGTCCCTGCCTCCAAGGGAACCAATAGTGGAATCACGGCATCTCGCATTGTGTGAGGGCATGAGGAGAATACGGTGGCCCTAGTGGCTTCTTGGGGAGCATTGTGCCTCCACACTGCTCCAACGGAGACGTACTTCCCCTCAAAGGGAAGGAACTTCAGTAACACATCCTCCTCTCCATCGACTCCACTTTTGGTTATCTCTCACCTTTACTTGTGCAAGCTTATTTTATGTTCTATCCCTTGCTTGCTTGTGTGCTTGTTGTTGTTGCATCATATAGGTTGCTCACCTAGTTGCATATCTAGACAACCTACTTTGATGCAAAGTTTAATTTGGTAAAGAAAAGCTAAAAATTGTTAGTTGCCTATTCAACACCCTCTAGTCAACTATATTGATCCTTTCAATTAGTATCAAAGCCTCGTCTCTTTATTAAGGACTTTGCCGTCCTAAGAGTATGGTTGACACCATAGACGGTTAGGAGGAGCACCTCGGTATGAATCCTTCTTCATCTACGGCCGATGGGGGATCCCCGGTCTCACGTGAGGAATTTAATGCGGCTTTGGACACATTCAAAACCTCCATGACGCACTACAAAAAAAATACACTTCCGTGATGATACGTGTTTGTCATAGTAGGTCGCGTTTTTTGTCATGCATGTACATCCATGACGATTTTATGACAGAATCAAGATAGTCATACCTGTGCTGTCGTAGAAGTGTTCCATGACATTACCAAAATTATCATCACGGAAGTGTCCACTTCCATGACGATAAATCGCGCGTCACAGAAGTGCTTTCTTCAAGGGTGACTGACACATGGCATCCACCCTAACGGAATGCCGTTAAGCTATTGGGTCTGATTTTGGATCCGATAACCCGTTAACAGCCCCGACCAATGGGGATTTTCCACGTGTAAAATCATCATTGGCTGGAGGAAACACGTGTCGGCTCACCGTTGGGACAGATGTCATCCACTCATTGTAACGAAGGCGCCTATGATACGGCGACACGTGGCACGGCCCAACAGAGGCCCATTCCTGTGAAAAGGCCGACCCGTTTGACTTGGCCAAAGGGTGGCGGGCCGGCCCATGGAAAGCCTGTTAACGGCCTGTTGGCATATAACCCATTTACAACCCGCTAACCTAGGGCCCGTTACAACCTCTCCGAATTAGGCCCAGTAGCGTCATCCGGGACGTCCAATATGATTCCAGCTCGTTTTAACTTCCCGCCCATGTGTGGCCTATGACTTTTTCGGCCCATATGAGGCCCTTTGTAACTCTTGGCCCATTAACGGCCCGTGGTGAAACTGGCCCGTGATGAACAATGTATCACTTTATACCCATTAATGGCCTATTATTCCATTGGGCCGTTTCCAGCCCAAGTTATCTTTCGGCCTTCTCAGGGCCCATTGATTCTTGGGCTAAAGTGCGTTATGTCGACTAGAGGGGGGGTGAATAGGCGATTTTTTATGAATTCTTCACTAAGGAATTTGCCGGTGAGGAAATTCCTTAGTGAAGAACTATTAGCATCGGAATAAGTACTCAGAAGTAAGCATAACAGAATACAAGCATGGTCATCATGATGAAATGAAGACAAGCACCGAGTACAGAAAGCGTAATCACAGGATAGCACAAGATGAAGACAAACAGACTGAAGAAATTGAACTGAGGAAATTGACAAAGTCTTCTGTCAAAGTCTTCAAACATAGATATGAACAAACACTCAACACAGTAATGAGGAAATGAAAGGGTTGAGGAAATAGAACCAGTTAGGTTGGTGAAGACAATGATTTGGTAGACCAGTTCCAACTGCTGTCTCAGTTGTACGTCTAGTTGGAGCGGCTGAGTATTTAAACTCGAGGACACACAGTCCGGGACACCCAGTCGCTAAGCACGCAGCTCAGGACACCCAGTCCTCACCGTATTCTCCTTGAACTAAGGTCACGCAGACCTCGTCCAATCACTCGTGGTAAGTCTTCAGGCGACTTCCAAACCTTCACAGACTTGGTCACTCGGTGATCCACAATTCCTCTTGGATGCTCTAGACCTTGACGCCTAACCGTCTGGAAGAAGCACAGTCTTCAAAGGTAACAAGCGTCGGATCCACGCAGGATCAATTTCTTCAGTGATGCTCAATCACTTTGGGTTTGTAGGGGTTTGGTTTTGGATTTTCCTCACTCAATGATTTTCGCTCAAAGTCCTCGGAGGATGGGTTGCTCTCAAATGACAAGTGTCAAGTTCTCTCAGAGCAGCCAACCAGCTAGTGGTTGTAGGGGGCGGCTATTTATAGCCTGGGGAGCAGCCCGACATGATAAGACATAAATGCCCTTCAATGATATGACCGTTAGGTGGATAAGATATTTTGGGACAGCTGGAGCGCAACACAGCAACGGTCGGAAATTTGACTCTCAAATTCCTCAGGGCTATCATGTTCCTCACTATGTAGGTAATTCGCACTAACGAATTCCTAACTCCTCTGTCAGAACAAATTCATCAGCGACCAGAAGAACTTCGTCTCTGTCACTGAAGAAAGTGACTGAACTGTATGAGATTTCCAAAGGCTTCACTCGAAGGGATTGGTAGGTGTAGGATTTTGAGTTGAGCATCACATGGAAATTTTTCCTTAGTATTTCCTCGACCCCCTTTAACAGTACGGTGTTTCCTATGACTCAAGAAAGAGAAAATGAAACTACGAAAACAAAAGTCTTCACGCTTCATGTTCCACAAGTGAATACCAAGTCTTCAAGGTCACACCAATTTCTTCACTTTCAAAGTCTTCAGAAAGTCTTCAGAATATCAAAGTCTTCAGTTGAAGAACTTCATTTTTAGGGGTCGACTTTCTCTGTAAATATCAAACTCCTCATAGACTTATAGACCTGTGTACACTCACAAACGCATTAGTCCCTTAACCTATAAGTCTTCAATACACCAAAATCACTAAGGGGCACTAGATGCACTTACAATCTCCCCCTTTTTGGTGATTGATGACAACATAGGTTAAGTTTTCAACGGGGATAAACATATGAAGTGTATACACGGATATTGAGGAATTTGATTACAAGATATAGAAGAACTCCCCCTGAAGATGTGCATAATGAGGAATTTGCTTTTGAGGCATTGCACATTTGAAGAGTTGAATCATGGAGATCTCCCCCTATGTCTTGTAATTCATACACGCATTTGATATATAATATGAAGAATTTGAAATGCATGATGAAATATGGTGCCTGATGAGATTCAGCATGCGTGCAATGTCATTAACGAGGAATAAGCATGCAAAGCATAATGCAACAAAAGTATCAGCGCACCATCGGGTTTAAGATTACAACTCGATCCAAATAAAAGTTTCAGATGAACGAGAGTTGTAACTTAAAAAAATGCCCTTAATATAGACCCGCTTGAAGACTAACTCAGATTTCTCCCCCTTTGTCATCAAATGACCAAAAGGATTGAAACTGAGGACTAACACCCCTGAAGAATTTCAAGTCAATGGAGGAGCGCCAGCGTTGTCGGGGTTGTTTGTTGTAGCAGGGCCTGCCGCAGTGTCGTCCAAATCTTCATACTCATCAGTGTCAAGCGATGAAGAATAAGAGCTGGCCACCAGTGGAGGAATTTTGACCTTCTTGAATTTCTTCGGAGGAGGTGCAGACCAGTCAAATTCTTCCTTAAGACCCATAGTCTCCAGTTCTTCAGTGCTATAGACATGAGTGAGGACAGCCCAGGTGCGGTTGAAGGTTTCATGAAGGTAGTATTGGTTCTTCTTCACTGCATTGTGTGTTGAGGTCATATTGTGAAGAAGTGCACCAAACTGACGCTTTACCCATTTGTGATTGTGATCAACCTTCTGATGAAGACTGGGGAGTAACTCACGGTCAGTCATCACCCTGGGTGCTGTGGCTTGAGGACTTTGCTTGGCTGAGGTATTTGCGGCAGAGTCATGTGTGGCAGAATCGTCATTGGTAGAGTAAGATGCAACTTTGCGAAATTGACCATCCAATGGACGAATGCCTTCATCGATCACAGCAACGCCCTTGCCTTTATCATTAGCTGATGAAACTGTCCGTTTGAGGACTTCAATGGGAGGCAAGTAGCTACCGTGGTTCAGAGTGTCAGCTTTGTAATTTAGTGAAGACCTTGCCCTGATGAATCTCATAATCCAAGGAGCATAGGGCTTCAGCTCGGATGGTGACATAGCAATATTGGCCAGAGTCCTCATGAAGAAATCATGGAAGTTGACGGGAACGCCATGAATGATGTTGAAAAGCATATTCTTCATGATGCCAACGACTTCTTCATCATTTGAGTCGTGGCCTTTGATAGGACTCAATGTCTTCGTCAGAATTCGACAGACAGTCCGAGGCACATAAAGTAATTCCTTGACGAGGAATTTGGTTCGTGGGGCCTGCCTTGGCTTCAAAGGCTTCATCAGCACTTGCATATAGTGATTTGAAAGTTCTGGTTCGTTGTAGATACAACGGGCGACATCAAGTGGAGGACTGAGTGGTAGAGCACGAAGCAATTCAGTTGCTGGTGCCTTATAGTGAGTATTTTCAGACATCCAGTCTAATACCCATGAGTTCACGTCTTCAGCGTCTCCGGTGATGTGTAGAGTTGCATAGAATTGAAGAACGAGTTCTTCATTCCAGTCATAGATATAGTGCAGAAATTCAGAAGCCATGTGTCGTGAAGAACACTGAGGACTGGCTCAAAGCCGGGCAGAGACTCCATGTCCACATGA
This sequence comes from Triticum aestivum, assembly GCF_018294505.1. NCBI lineage: Eukaryota > Viridiplantae > Streptophyta > Magnoliopsida > Poales > Poaceae > Triticum > Triticum aestivum. The sequence goes on from NC_057813.1 coordinate 199,849,297, forward strand.
GGAATATGTGCATGATCGAAGACTTTGTCTTTGTTGAAGAGCACTGAGGAATAGAAATTGGCTTGGCTGGCAGTCCAGAAACGCCTCTTCCTTATGCGAGCAGAATCATATGGATTATAGTCAGTGAAGAATACATGCTCGGCAAAGAAATCTTCAGCCTTGAACTTCTGTTTGCATGAGAACGGATTCTTTTGCTTTGGCAGAGGGGTGTCAGTGAGTTGCATCACCACCTCAGGAATCGCGAGTTCAGGTTCTTCAGGCTGAGGAATTTCTTGTTCCTCAATAGGTGCAGTCTGAGGATCAGCAGCAGCAGGTTCATCAGCACTAGTGGCTAGAATTTCTTCATGCACAGAGAGAGTGGGTTGAGTTTCTTCAGAGCCCATTTGAAATGTTGGTGCAGGGGACTGAGGTATCTGTTGGAGTGGGGTGAAGACAGGAGTATTGGGATGCTGACTTTCCCAAAAGTCATCGTTCATCACTGGCGTTGTGCTTCCAATATCCACATCTTCATCAAGTTCCTCAACACCGGTCTCTTCAGCTGTGAACTGAGGCATAGGCGAGGAAATGATTGGGGTTGAAGGGATTGCTTCCACTTCAATTTCTTCATCAATCTGCTCTGAGGAAGCAGCAGAATGATTTTCTTCAGCAGATCCGCTTGGGATCTCATAGTCTTCTCCATAAGGAACAAGGTCCTTTGATGGCATGGAGGAAATTGGAACAGCATCAATGGGATTTTTGAGTGAGCTGGTCATTGGCTTCATTTTCTTCGCAGCCGAAGAGTCTGACGCAGCTGATGCCTTCCTTTTCTTCACTGCAGCTCGCTCTGCAGCCTTGGTATTCTTCACATCAGAAGCAGATGGAAGAATTGGAGTTGGTGTTGGCGCAGGAGGAGCTGAGGAATCTGGATGAATTTCTTCAGGCGCAACCGGTGCAGTTTCCCTGACTTGTTCAGTTTCTTCAGGCGCACCACAGGTGGATGCCCTGGCAATTTCTTCAGCGGCTGGAATGGGATCATCAGCCCTGGAACTGGCATTTTCATCAGCAGCCTAAACTTCATCAGCGGTGCTGGCATGTTCTTCAGTCGGCTGAGCTGAGGCTTCAGCCTGAGGAATTTCATGCTGCGTTGGGGCAGCAACATTTGTGAATTTCTTCGTCAGGTTGACGAATCTAACTTTGGCTCCTTGCCAATCAGCATAGTAGGCATCAAAGTTTTTGCTGAGGTCTTGAATTTCAGTCTGGACCTTGAGAAGTTCCTCAGGTGTCATTCGGACAACGTTTTTCTTCAGGAACTTCTCCTTTCTGAATTGAGCCTTCTTGATCTACCTGGCCTTCTCAAATTTCCATTTCTCTTCAGTGATGAAATGGGTCAGCATGTGACTTTGACCAGGAGTCAAATTGAAATCAGGCATAGGATTATTTGGATCCTTGTGCCAGAGATCAATGTACTCAAGAATCGCCCTTGGATCCAAAAGCAGTGGCACATGTGTGCCTTTGGCTCTAGCGGCCTTCACCTGTCTGTCTCTGATGATTTCCGCAAGTTCTTCATCAGAAGCTTCATCATCAGAAGGCACATGTAATGCGACCTGTTTCTTCTTTGGACTTGGCCGAGGACCTCATCCAGCTGTGGCCTTAGTCTTCAGTAGAGTCGGGCCAGATGAAGACTTTGGTGCAGCTGAAGAACTTGCTGAGACACCAGAGGCAATGGAGAAGCCTGCAGTCCTTTGACATGTAGCCAGATGCACACGAGCTGAGGACTTTGTCGGAACTGCTGAGGACTTTGGTGGAGCTGTAGCAGTGTGAGGAATTTGCTGTGGGGGTGCTGCTGAGGAACTTGGCCGTGAGGGCACTGTTGGTGAAGCACTTGGCTTACGAGCAGGCTTCTTTGGCATGGATTTCCTCGGTTTGACCGAGGCCTCAGTAGTAGTAGCAGTGGCAGAATCCTCATTAAATTTCTTCACTGCCTCCTTGGCTTGTCTTGCCAATTTAGCTTGGCGCTTAGCCCATTCTTCAGGAAAGTCCTCACCACGTTTGATGCTTGTGGGATCAGCTACTTGGCCAGGTGCCAATGGAGCTCTTGGGCATGGAGGATTGAGGGCGAATTTCTTCATGTACTTTGGAGTCACATATCTGTATTCCCTCCATTCCCTTGCTCATCTCCGTTCAATCTTCTGAATGCGCACCTTGCGCTGATTTTTGTTTTCTTTGCCAAATTTTGCTTCATCAGGTGTGCAATAGTTAGCATAAATTTCCTCAGGGATTTCAAACGCAGTCATAACCTCAGGTTTCTTTCCTCCTTTCTGCGGCTTCTTACCGTCTGCCATATTCTTCATTTGAGGAATTTGAACAATCGAGTTCTCTGAAGAAGTATGCAGTTTTTCTTCGAGGAACGCTGCAAATGAGTTAAGTTGATGAGAACCTAGTGATTCAGCAGCAGACATGAGTACCTGTGAACAGAGTACAGGTGCGAGGAATTTGGAGAGGTCATATGCGTTGTGAGAAGATTTTTCAAAAAGAACAAGTTTGAGGAATTTGACCAGATGAGCCTTGAAGAATTTCACTAAGCGATCTTTGTCTTAGGTTCCAGAGTTGTATAGATCGAGGATCCACACAATTGAGGAATCTTGAGGAAAATCATTGCTTAGAGAAACGAATCAAGAACATATGATGTGTGGTGTTCATATGTGTGAAGATTTGAAGAATAAACACCTTTGAAGATTTTCAGGAAGGTTTGAGAATCAAAGTGAGTAATAAAAGTAACTTTTAATTACCCGAAGTGAAGAACACGACGAACTGAGAAGAACAGATGTGAAGCTCGTCAGGTTAGATCTTCCACGCCCTAACTTGGCAGAGGAAGACAGCTACGGCGGCGGCGGAGTGAAGATTTCCGCGGTCGGCGTGAGTACGACGACGACGAGGTCGAGGCAGCGAAGCTCTTCCTCACTGGCGACGATGGAGTAGCGGCGGCGCTAGGGTTTGAGGAGCTCGAGCGGGAGAGAGAGGTCGAGCGGAGTAAAAGAAGTGAGGATGGAGAGAGGGGTATTTATAGAGGCAGTGAATAACTGTTCGCCCGAAGATTTAGGACGAACGTGCCCCTGACCATTCTCCTTCTGACGACATGTGTCACCCATGTACTGTGTAGTGGAGATCGTGTACGATCGTGGGTGAGTAAAATAATGCATCGTGGGATGCGGAATGGTTTGAGCGGCAAAACCAAAAATTTGGATAAGATCTGTTTTAAAGTTTCGTTCGCAATTTCTTCAGCTGACAAGGACAGAGTGAAGATTTTGAACGAGTTTCAAGTAGAACACACATGAAGAATTTGTGAATAGATTGGGTTGAGTAAAGCATAGAGGGGGAAGGGTCCGATCACATTCACTTAGCAGAAAACGACTTGAAGAAATAGCTATAAGTGAATGCTGTAGAGGACATAAACTCATATATATATAGCCAATGAAGAAAAACAAGGAAAACACTGAAGATTTTGAAAAGTTGAAGAATTTGAAAAACTGAAGAATTTCAAAATTGAGGAAGAACTCAAATTGAAGATTTTCAACTTTTTGTGGTGGCGTGACCCACCGTATAAGAATGATGATTTCAGACACCGCGTACAATTGTCGTAGGGTTCTGAGAATCAAATTCTTCATTAATTTCTTCACACTTGGAGTGTTATTCTTCATTGATTGAAGAAAAACGTTTCTTCATGTGTTGCGCATCTAAGTCATCAATTTTGCATAAGTGTTAGGATGTGTGTCCTTTTCAAAGAACATTCGAAGATTCTAAGATATTTAGCTCACACCGCAACTTGCTAAATCTCTTCTCATCCAAGGGCTTAGTGAAGATATCAGCTAGCTATTCTTCAGTCTTCACGTGCTCGATGGAGATGTCGCCCTTCAACACATGATCACGAAGAAAATGATGACGAATCTGAATGTGTTTTGTCTTCGAGTGTTGAACTGGGTTGTGAGCAATCTTGATGGCACTCTCATTGTCGCAGAGGAGAGGCACATTCTTCACGTTGACGCCATAGTCCTTGAGTGTTTGCTTCATCCAAAGCAGTTAAGCACAGCAAGAGCCAGCAGCAATGTATTCAGCTTCCGCAGTGGACAGTGATACACAGTTCTGTTTCTTCGAGGACCAACAGACCAAAGATCGTCCGAGGAAATGACAAGTGCCAGAAGTTGACTTGCGGTCCACACGATCACCAGCATAGTCAGAGTCAGAATATCCAACGAGATCAAAAGCAGAGCCCTTGGGGTACCATAATCCTAGTGTTGGTGTGTGAGCTAGATATCGAAGAATATGCTTCACAGCCTTATGGTGTGATTCCTTCGGTGCAGCTTGAAATCGGTCACACATGCAAACACTAAGCATTATATATGGCCTAGATGCACACAAGTACAGTAAACCAATCATGGAGCGGTATACCTTGTGATTGAAGTCAATACCATTTTCATCAGTGCATAGATGGCCATTTGTGGGCATAGGAATTTTGACGCCTTTGCAATCTTGCATGCCGAATTTCCTTAGTACATCTTTGAGGTATTTCTCCTGAGATATGAATATACCATTGCGCTGTTGACGAATTTGAAGACCTAAGAAAAATTTCAACTCTCCCATCATAGACATTTGATATTCTTCACTCATCATATAGGCAAATTCATCACTATAACATTGGTCAGTACAGCTAAAGATAATATCATCAACATATATTTGGCACACAAACAGTTCACCATCATATGATTTAGTAAAGAGAGTAGGGTCGAGTGAACCGGGTGTGAAGCCATTCTTCACGAAGAATTCCTTCAATGTATCATACCACGCCCGAGGGGCTTGCTTGAGGCCATAGAGGGCCTTATTAAGTCTGAAGACTTTGTCAGGATTCTTTGGATCTTCAAAACCTGGGGGTTGAGCAACATATACTTCTTCCTCAAGCTTACCATTGAGGAATGCACTTTTCACATCCATTTGATATAAGATGATATCATGATGGTTAGCATAAGCAAGTAATATGCGAATAGCCTCAAGTCTAGCAACAGGTGCAAAAGTTTCATCGAAATCAATTCCTTCAACCTCTGTGTAGCCTTGAGCTATGCCTTATTCCTCACCACAAGGCCATTTTCATCTTGCTTGTTGCGGTAGATCCACTTTGTGCCAATGATATTATGCTTGCGAGGATCTGGACGTTTGACCAGTTCCCAGACAATGTTGAGCTCGAACTGATGTAATTCTTCTTGCATAGCGTGAATCCACTCCGGCTCCAAAAATGCTTCATCTACCTTAGTGGGCTCTGCGATAGAGACAAAAGCATAGTGCCCACAAAAGTTAGATAAATGTGATGCTTTTGAGCGTGTGAGAGGACCTGGTGCTCTAATGTCATCGATGATCTTCTCCACTTGCACTTCTTTTGCCACGCGAGGATGAGCTGGTTGTCGTTGAGGAGTTTGGTCAGCATTTTCTTCAGCACCATTTTCCACAGCATTTTCTTCAGGTGTATCAGCTCGATGTTCTTCATGAACTGGAATGACTTCTTCAGCAAATTCTTTAGTAGGAATGACATCCTCAGTTGCCTTGAACTTGATAGAATCCTCAGGTGCTGGTTCATCTAACACAGAAGGTAGGTGCTCTCTTTGCGAGCCATTAGTTTCATCGAACCGCACATCTACAGTTTCAACAACCTTGTGAAGAACGTTGTAGAAGACCCTCTAGGTGTGCGTGTCCTTTCCGTAACCAAGCATAAAACCTTCATGTGCTTTTGGTGCAAATTTAGCATTGTGATGAGGATCTTTAATCCAACATTTAGCACCGAAGACTTTGAAATAACTCACATTGGGTTTCTTGTCAGTGAGGAGTTCATAGGCAGTCTTCTTGAAGAATTTGTGAATATATACTCTGTTGATGATGTGGCACGCAGTATCAATTGCATCGATCCAAAAATGACGAGGCGTTTTGTATTCATCAAGCATAGTGCGAGCCATTTCAGCGAGGGTTCTGTTCTTGCGCTCCACGACACCATTTTGCTGAGGAGTATAGGGAGCAGATAACTCATGAGTAATACCAAGTTCATCAAGATAGTCATCAAGATCGGAATTCTTGAACTCAGTTCCATTGTTAGTTCTGATGTGCTTGATCTTCACACCAAAGTTGGTTGAAGCCCTCGAGGAAAATCGTTTGAAGATTTCCTGCACTTCATGTTTGTAAGTGACAATGTGTACCCATGTGTAACGAGAATAGTCATCAACAATAACAAAGCCATATAGAGATGCATCATTCGAAACAGCAGAATAATGATTAGGACCAAAGAGATCCATGTGAAGCAATTCGAATGGACGAGTAGTGGCCATGATAGTCTTCGCAGGATGCTTGGCCTTGGTCATTTTTCCAGCTTCACAGGCTCCGCATAAGTGATCCTTGAGGAATTTGACATTCTCAATGCCAATGACATGCTTCTTCTTCGCAAGCGTGTGCAAATTCCTCATGCCTGCGTGACCAAGTCATCGATGCCATAGCCAGCCTTCTGAAGCTTTTGCAAGTAGACACATGGCTGGTTGTGGTCCTGTAGAGAAATCAACAATATACAAATCTCCTCTCCTAAAGCCTTCGAAGACTTTGGAATTGTCAGCTTCCATAATCACAACACAACGATACTTGCCAAAGACAACAACCATATCAAGATCACAAAGCATTGAGACTGACATGAGGTTGTATCCTAAGGATTCAACAAGCATGACTTTGTCCATGTGTTTATCCTTAGAGATTGCAACCTTACCAAGACCCAATACCTGACTTTTGCCTTTGTCAGCAAAGATGATGTGCTTCAGATGTGATGGTGATAAGGGAGCATCCATCAAAAGATTCTTGTCACCAGTCATGTGATTTGTACATCCACTATCGAGGACCCATTCAGTGGCTTTGGGTTGATCATCCTGCAGATGAATTAGTGTAACTTACAATCTCATATGCTTCATCAATGAAGAATATGATATCAAGTTCATTAGATGAATTTCATCAAGCAGTAAACAGATATAGCAGTAGGAGGACGTGTGAAAGTTTATTTCATCATGATTCGCCTGTGTCCTTTCAGGCAATTTTGTCAGGTCCCCAGCAAATTCTTCAGATGTTAAGGCATGTCTGGAGACCTGACTCTGCAGAAGAGATTAGTTCTTTTTCTTCACCACCCACATCTGAAGGGGTGGCAAAGAGTTCATCACTCTGCGAGCACCATACGAGAATGGTGGCATAGAAGCCAAACCATTTCATTTCACATAAGAGGGGTTAGGGTAAGCATATGAATAAGTAGAGAAATTCTTCGAGGACTTATGAACATAATGATTTAAAGAATAATGCGCATATTCATAGCCCTTAGCTCTACCCTGCGAAACAGAGGGGTTAGCACGATGATGATCATATGAGGACTTTGATCCATTTGAGGAATTTGATCCATATGAAGAATTAGGTCCATATGAAGAATTAGGTCCATATGAAGAATTGGATCTGGGGTTCCTATTCTTCACAGGTGGTGTCATGAGGACATTCACCTGAAGACTTTTAACATAACTTTTGGGAACCCAGATTTTCTTCATAGGGGAACCATTCCTACAGTTAGTGCCAACATATCTAGCAAATACTTCACCATTCTGATTTTTGAACAGTTTATAGTTGGAGTCAAATGACTCATCAGAAGAATGAGAAGATTCATATGTAAAGCCAGATAAGTTAGATGGATCAACTGGAGGTCCCTTTGCAGCAACCCATGAGGTTTTGGGGTACTGCTCAGGCTTCCAATATGTTCCATCAGCATTGAGTTTCCTCTCAAAGGCAATACCCTCTTTCCTAGGGTTTCTATTGAGGATCTGCTTTTTGAGCACATCACAAAGAATCTGATGCCCTTTGAGGCTTTTGTACATGCCTGTCATGTACAATTCCTTCAGCCCTGCATCATCAGTGATACTAGCAATGTCCTCAGATGAGGAATTAGTGATAGCAGAGGCAGGTGAAGAATTTGTAACAGTTGAAGCATTTGAAAATTCAGGTGAAGAATTAGCAGATTCACGTTCAATGCACTTTAAGCATGGAGGAACAAATTCTTCCTAAGAAGCGCTGATTTGTTGAGCTAGTAATGAATCGCGCTCCTTCTGAAGATCTTCATAACTCACTCTTAGCTTCTCAAGATCTTGCTTTCTTTGAAGAAATTCATAAGAAAGTTTCTCATGATCGGACAAGAGAGTGTTATGATGACCTTGAAGGCTGTCAAACCTAGACTAAAGTCTCTGAAGATTTTCAGTCAGGGCTTTAGTGCGATCCATTTCTTCACCTAACATATCATCACTCTTGTCTAGCATATTTTGAACCTTTTCAAGGGCCCTTTGTTGTTTTACAACAATCTTAGCAAGTTTAGAGTAGCTGGGGTTGAGATCCTCATCAGATTCATTTTCACTAGATTCAAAGGAGGTGTATTTGAGTACCTTTGCACCTTTTGCCATGAAGCAATAGGTGGGAGCGTACTCATCATTATCTTCATCAGGCTTGTCGGTGGAGTCAGTTTCTTCAGTGTTGAAGATGGACTTGCTAACGAAAGCAGTAGCGAAGGCCAGACTCGCCACACCAGATTCGGATTCTTCAGACTCCTCCTCTTCCTCACGTTCCTCAGATTTAGCTTCAGAGTCCATTTCCTTGCCAATGAATGCCCGAGCCTTCTTGGAGCTGCTCTTCTTGTGAGATGAAGACTTCGAGGATTTTGATGATGAAGATTTTGACGATTTCTTCTTCTTCTTCGCATCATCAGAACTATAATCCTTGTATTTCTTCTTCTTCAATTCCTTTTCCCACTGAGGACAATCTTGAATATAATGACCATGTTTCTTGCATTTGTGGCACAACCTTTTCTTATAGTCATTTGATGAGGAATCACTGCTTCTTGAGGATTTTCCAAAGCGACCACGTCTTGAGAACTTCTGGAATTTCTTCACGAGCAGTGCTAGCTCCTGGCTCAATTCTTCAGGATCACCAAGGCTACTACCAGAATCCTCACATTCAGACTCAGACACAACCTTGGCCTTCAGGGCACGTGGTTTGCCATAGCTCGAACCATAGAGATCTCTCTTTTCAGCAAGCTGAAACTCGTGAGTATTTAGCCTTTCGAGGATATCGGTAGGATCAAGAGACTTGTAGTCAGACCGTTCTTGTATCATCAGACCCAGAGTATCAAAAGAGGAATCAAGTGATCTCAACAGTTTCTTCACCACCTCATGGTCAGTGATGTCAGTTGCACCGAGGGCTTGAAGTTCATTTGAGATGTCAGTGAGGCGATCAAAGGTTTGTTGGACATTTTCATTGTCGAGTCTTTTGAAGCGGTTGAAGAGATTCCAAAGAACATCAACTCGAGAGTCACGCTGAGTTGAGACTCCTTCATTCACTTTGGACAGCCTATCCTAGATAAGCATAGCAGTTTCCAAAGCACTCACTCTTCCATACCGTCCTTTACTCAGATGGCCACATATGATATTCTTCGCTTGAGAGTCGAGTTGCTTGAATCTCTTCACATCAGCATTCTTCAGAGAAGGTGTGACTGAGGGAACACCATTTTCCACAACGTACCAGAGATCGTTGTCAATTGCTTCAAGATGCATTCGCATCTTATTCTTCCCGTAGGGGTAGTCCGTGCCATCGAAGGTAGGACACCCAGCGGAGACCTTGATCATACCTGCGGTCGACATAACTAAAACTCTAGGTGGTTAATCCAAAATCACACAGAACAAGGGAGTACCTTGCTCTGATACCAATTGAAAGTGCGTTATGTCGACTAGAGGGGGGGGTGAATAGGCGATTTTTATGAATTCTTCACTGAGGAATTTGCCGGTGAGGAAATTCCTTAGCGAAGAACTATTAGCAGCAGAATAAGTACTCAGAAGTAAGCATAACAGAATACAAGCATGGTCATCACGATGAAATGAAGACAAGCACCGAGTACAGAAAGCGTAATCATAGGATAGCACAAGATGAAGACAAACAGACTGAAGAAATTGAACCGAGGAAATTGAGAAAGTCTTCTATCAAAGTCTTCAAACACAGATATGAACAAACACTCAACACAGTAATGAGGAAATGAAAGGGTTGAGGAAATAGAACCGGTTAGGTTGGTGAAGACAATGATTTGGTAGACCAGTTCCAACTGCTGTCTCAGTTGTACGTCTGGTTGGAGCGGCTGAGTATTTAAACTCGAGGACACACAGCCCCGGACACCCAGTCGCTGAGCACGCAGCTCAGGACACCCAGTCCTCACCGTATTCTCCTTGAACTAAGGTCACACAGACCTCGTCCAATCACTCGTGGTAAGTCTTCAGGCGACTTCCAAACCTTCACAGACTTGGTCACTCGGCGATCCACAATTCCTCTTGGATGCTCTAGACCTTGACGCCTAACCGTCTGGAAGAAGCACAGTCTTCAAAGGTAACAAGCGTCGGATCCACGCAGGATCAATTTCTTCAGTGATGCTCAATCACTTTGGTTTTGTAGGGGTTTGGTTTTGGATTTTCCTCACTCAATGATTTTGGCTCAAAGTCCTCGGAGGATGGGTTGCTCTCAAATGACAAGTGTCAAGTTCTCTCGGAGCAGCCAACCAGCTAGTGGTTGTAGGGGGCGGCTATTTATAGCCTGGGGAGCAGCCCGACATGATAAGACATAAATTCCCTTCAATGATATGACCGTTAGGTGGATAAGATATTTTGGGGCAGCTGGCGCGCAGCACAACAACGGTCGGAAATTTGACTCTCAAATTCCTCAGGGCTATCATGTTCCTCACTATGTAGGTAATTCGCACTGACGAATTCCTAACTCCTTAGTCAGAAAAAATTCATCAGTGACCAGAAGAACTTCATCTCTGTCACTGAAGAAAGTGACTGAACTGTATGAGATTTCCAAAGGCTTCACTCGAAGGGATTGGTAGGTGTAGGATTTTGAGTTGAGCATCACATGGAAATTTTTCCTTAGTATTTCCTCGACCCCCTTTAACAGTACGGTGTTTCCTATGACTCAAGAAAGAGAAAATGAAACTACGAAAACAAAAGTCTTCATGCTTCATGTTCCAAGTGAATACCAAGTCTTCAAGGTCACACCAATTTCTTCACTTTCAAAGTCTTCAGAAAGTCTTCAGAATATCAAAGTCTTCAGTTGAAGAACTTCATTTTAGGGGTCGACTTTCTCTGTAAATATCAAACTCCTCATAGACTTATAGACCTGTGTACACTCACAAACGCATTAGTCCCTTTACCTATAAGTCTTCAATACACCAAAATCACTAAGGGGCACTAGATGCACTTACAATTCGGTTACATACGGCCCGTTACTGTCATTTTCCGCTTGTGGGCCAAATTCATCCCGTCGTTGCAGTCGGCCCGCTTGTGGACCGTTAATACGTTGGGCCGTTTTCATGTAAAAAACCGTTGGGCTATTTTCATAGAGTTATCAAATACGACCTATCAATGGCCTGTTATGGTCCACGAATAGTATGGCCCATGATTGGCGAAATGATGATATGCCCCGTAGAAGGCCCATGGATCCTACGGCCTTCATGAGGCCCATGGATCGTATGATCCGTAGATGGCCCATGGACCCTACGGCCCATAGAAGGCCCATGAATCCTAAGGCCCGTATAGAAGGCCAATGGATCCTACGGCCCATATAGAAGGCCAATGGATCCTACGGCCCTTATAGAAGGCCAATGGATCCTATGGCCGGAAGAAGGCCCATGGATCATACGGCCTGTAGGAGGCCCATGGTTACAACAATCCGTGTGTTGCCATGATTATTTTGGCCTAGTTACCAAAAATAGGCTATTGTGGCCACTAGAAAAACACAGAAAAAGAACTACAGTGACTACAAGCAAACAACTAAACAAGACAATTAGGAAATAAATAAGCAAGCAATTAATGCTAGCCTATTACCACTATTACACATATTACATCCACTGGGCATCAAAGTTCACCACTAGTGCAAATATAGGGAACAAAGCAGCATATTACATACACTGACCGTCAAAACTGGCCACCAGTGCAAATAAACGCGGCAGCAAAACAAGAGCATAACTGAAACAACTTCAGAAGAGCTCAAGAAACATTATCCTGGGTATCCACCATGCTGGCAATAAGCTTAGCAAGCTTATTAGCTTTGTCCTGTTTGGCGCTAAAATCCTCCAACGCTTGCTGTTGCACCAGAAAGTATGCATCTGAATGCTCCAGGGACTTCCGCAGTCCTTCCGCTTCTTGTCGCAGCACAGCTGATCGATGTCTTTCAGCTTGTAGTTGAGACTCAAGAAACCGAACTGATTCAGAAAGCGAGTTTGAATAGCTTGTGCAAGCGGTAGTGGCTAGTAACTCGAACACTAAACCAAGACATGACTTTGGGGTTGTCTCGCTGTCTTCAAGATAGTCTTCCTTAGCTGTTTTATCAGCTTTGTTGGAGACCAACAAGGATGTGTCACTATCCTGAACCTTATCTGCATTACTTCCTTTACCATTGCTTAATAAGGCACTCTTCCCCAATATTCTGTCAGCATTCTAAAAAAAGAAACAAGCAGACACGTAACAAGTTTAGCAAGTACTAGTATATGAAACTCATTTCGGTGAACCGGTTCATTAGTAAGGTGGACAGGATTAAACTACCAAGTCTTCTATTGCCAAGTACTAGTACATAATAAAAGCATTAAACAAACATATATCTATGTCCTATGGTCACTGCATTGTCTTGCCAAATCAAAATAGAGACACGGTTCAAATCATATCAGTTCAAGACAAAGCAACAGTGAAAGAATACAAAGCGTGGGAAACTACACGACAGAACAAGATTTCAGATGGGTACCACGTGTCTACATGTACAACAACACTATTGGCTCTGTTGTGATGCTAGTAATGTGCATGATATGAAAGTCAACTGTATATACAATTGAAATTGAAATCAACAGAGCTATTGATAAGAGCAAACCTGTTAAAGAAACATGCGTTAACATACCTGCTGTGCCATTGGAGTTTCGATTGGATCCTTCAATTTAAAAATAAGTTTGTATGAGTAAATACAGTGATACAAGAGCAAATCAATCATAGTTAAAAAAGGTGCGCCTAAGCGAGCGCTTAAGCGTGCCTAGGCTCTAGGCGTTGGCAAAACGCATTGCGCATAACTAAGCTTAATCTATGCATAACTGTGCATAAGAAAGCGCTTTGGTCAGTAAAGCACAAGGCGGTGGCAAAACGCATAATTAACGCCTAGCGCTTTTTTGGACTATGATAGCAATGGAATCTTAAATTAGAACAGTTGTTCTTCAGGTTTATGCACTTGTTCTACATGAACAGAGTACAATAAGACGCAAGAATATAATACTTAAAAATAGAAAATGAGCTCATAGACCTTACCACATTCTTGGTTCGGGACCAGTATAGAACAAGGCGTTCCGAGTCATCGTCCAGTAAATGTGTCTCAGGAGAACATAAGGGAATTTGATGAGTTTCTTTGCCGGTGAAGTACGTTTTCTTCAGGTAATTCCAATACTGCCACCAAGCATTCTTGAAGATAGAAGAGGTATTAGCATAGGTTACCTCATCCTGGGTTTCCAAATCGGTCCTTCTCTATAGAGAAAAATGGGAAAATTTGCTATATTATAACCATCATGGAGGTTGGATGTATGGGACGAAGCAAAGTAATTACCATGAATAACATTACTTACACACAACTCCTGGATAAACACCTGCAATTGGCATTTTCCTTCATCTTTAGTATAATATTTCCAAGATGGGAAGATACGCACATACGATTTAACAACATCAAATGCGATAGATGCTAAACTACGACTAGCTGGTTGTGCTTCCTCCACAGGAATAGGCGTACTAACTGGTGGAGTTGGTGTTCGCCGTGATAGTACTGGCCCTTTGGGCATTGGAGCTGCCTTACTAACTGCTCTGGTTTGGGAGCTCTGTGGTGGAGATGGTGCTGTGTCAACAGGAACTGGGTTACTATCGGCTGGGGTTGGGGTTAGATAGGGTGAAGCTGGTTCTCTGTCAATCGCAGTAGGGGTACAATTTGCGAGAGTTTGGGTTATGTGTGGTAGGGCTGGTTCTTGTGCATGTACAACCGGGGTGCTATCTCCACTAAGAGGTAGCACTGTTTTATTTGAAGACCGTGTTTTTAGTCCGCTAGATACTAGCATCACCCGTTCCAATTCAAATGGCTGATAAACAGGAAACATAGTTGAATGTACAGACATTGTATGAGAGACAGATGCAATAGATAGTGTGGAAAAAAGAGGGCATGAAATAGTTGACATGTTTATTGTTTAACTAAAACGGATAGCATGACATAATTCACATAAATGATGTCTATCTAAACTGGATAGCATAGCATAACATAATTCAAAGATATGATGAATAACTAAATAGGATTGCATGACATAATTCCCCTACATGTTATCTAACTAATTAGGATCACATCATTTAATTCACATATGTGATTTATATGCTAAACAGAGGGCATTCGATATGATGTCTGAACAAAGAACATGGTGTTGAATATTGTGTATATGATGTCTAAACTATCCAATGCAAGACACCATATGCATGATATGAGCAGTATAACGGTGCCAAGTTAGAGCATACACCTCAGTGGGGGAATAGGACTAGTCATCTGTCTCTGAATCCATCTCTGAGGAGCTATCGAGACCCAACAAGAGATCTTCTTCGACAGGTAGCACTATCTTCTCTAAAGGCCTTGTTTTTACTCCAGATTTTCCCATCTCCCACCCAAATGGCTGATTCATAGGAAGAGTAGTTTAATGTACAAACACTGTTGACAAATGGAAATGTAATGAAGAAAAGGATGGGAAAGATATCATTCAAATATATGATGCCTGGTTAAACAGGATGGCATTGCACATTTCACATATATTATGGCTGGCTAAAAGACATGAGACTGCATAATTCCCATATACGATATAGAAACTAAACAGGTGGCATTACAGAACATGTCTAAACTAAGAAGATGACATGTATGATGTCAAAAGTAGGCACTACAAGGCAACATATGCATGATATGACTAACATCATCATGCCAAGGTAGAGCAAACACCTTGGGGGGTAAATAGGAGTGGTCAGCGGCGTCTGAATCTGCCTCAAAACAGATATCTTCCTCTGGATTACAATCTGGAGAGGGACAAGGAGAGTTTGCCATTGAACCCACCATGGAGCGATGTCTGCATGACATTGTATTGCCGCGCAAAACTCTTCTCTTTTTCCCTACATGTTCAGCATGACTGTGTACAATATCTGACATGCATATGAAAAAAATATGGTGAGATTATGTAAGCAGAGCATGCAGAAATTTAGAGTGATGGTAAGAACCAGTGGATGGATCCAAAAATAATGATAGCAAGCTGATGATTGCTTTAATTTAATAAAAAGACAGATGATGATTGCTTTACTATTTGTTTCACACCCAAGATGAACAACATAGGCATACCCTAGGTGAACCAGATATTAGACATACATACTATTCATTGCTGCCTCGATATGTGCCCCACAACTAATTTAGAACTCAAGTTTGAACATTAATTTGGACCTGACTTGGGAGCAAGAGCTGAACAGGATGATAAAGTAGCAGGTAATTTTAAGCAATGCATAACATAAGAAGAAACAAAAGAGTGCGACCTCTCTTATGGACCCGTGTACTCCTCAGGTTCATCTGCTGAGTCGATGATGGTGATGCCGTTGTGGTGGGTGCCGGCGGCAGGGAAGGAGATCTGAGGCGAAAAAAGACGGTCAGGAGTCGTGATGTCTGGTTTGGTGGATGCTTTTGTCGATGGAGCAGCTCAGGTGAGGTGGACGACGTCCCGGCAGGAGCAGGACAAACCACACAAAGTTCCCTTCAACACCTACCTGTAACGGAAGTAATTCTGTAAGGGCTCATTTGGCTTGCATGATTCTAAAAACACAGGGATAGGAAAAATACCAGAATAGGATAGGAATGCACATGGTAAACAGAGCATTTGTAAACACATGATTTCTGTCAACTTGGGTGTTTGGTTTACAGGAATTGGAAGAGCAGAGGAATGCAAAGAAACATGGACAAAATAAAGTGAAACCATATGAAAGCATGTACAGTTAGAATGTTATTTTGCCACTAATGCACTTGGTCTTGTTTTCATGCATAGGATTTTGAAAAGTGGATGTTTTGCTTCATTCCATTCAACAAAATGCATGAATACTTAAATAGTAGAGTGCAATTGGAAAATTCCCTATTTTTATGTTTTTCCGTTGAACCAAAATAGCCCTAATGGATCGACGTGAATGTATAGTAATAAGTGATGCAACAAGTGTACAACATCTTTGCCGTAGCCGTGTAGACCTCAGCATCATTGGGTTGGTCATTGAAGCAATTGAGGCAGAGGTGGCTGTCGGAGGTCTGGAGGAAGATCTGAGGAATCTGTAGACAGCGTCCAGGGCACTGCTCTGTTGTGATGGATCGTTCTGTCGTTGGAGCAGCTTCGGTGAGCCGTAAGACGTCAAGGCTGAAGCAGCACAAGACAAACATCGTCAATCTCAAGTGGGGTTCTAATAGCATCTCCAATAGACGATGTAAAATAGATGTAAAATTTACATCACCAAAAACGACCTAACTACAACAGATGAGGTAAAAACTGTTGATTCTGAACTTAACTGTCGAAACTGAAATTTACTGTGGAATCTGAATGCTACAGTCGAAACTGAACGCAATGGTAGCAGAGAGGCACTTGACATGTAGTTTAGGGAGGGCCTGCAGTTCATCTTCAACCTGCACCCCCCCGAGCCGCTAGCCACCACCGGTCGAACCACCGGCCCCAGCGCCTCCTCGCCGCCCCGAAAAACTCCCCACCGCCGCCCCGGCCAGCCCTCTAGGCCCCCCGCCCCACCCTGAACCCTAAGATAGATAGTAGTGTACCTCTCCGGCGAGCCCTCGTCCCTATTGCAGGTGGTTCTTCCTTAACTCCGGCGAGCCCCCCAAACCCTGAAAATCGACTGACCCAAAAGTCGATTCAGTCGACTGAAGTGTAGCTAAATCGGAGCAGAGTAGCATCACGAGCAAGAGGGAGAGCAACAGCAGCAACTGGGCGAGCGAGCGATCGAGCAAGAGCCGGAGCAGCAACAGCAGCGCGAGCGACCAAGCGAGAGCCGGAGCAACAACAACAGATCCGGCTGGTATGGCCGCCGCCGCCGAAGGGGCCTCGCACTGGGGGAGAGCCGCCATGGAGATGTCGCCCGCGGCACCGAATTCAAGGTAGCCGCTCCATGGGGGTGCAGGATGGAGCACCGTCGGCGCCGGGAGGTCGACTTAAGGAGAAGGTGCGATGCGATGAGTGTACAATCTCTTTGGTGGCGCCGAGTAGGCCTCGGCTTCGTCCAAGGAGTCGGTGAGGATGCTGCGGTTCTGGTGGAGCAGGTTAAGGCGGTGCTGTGGGGATGGAGCAGCCGCGATAGATGAGGCGATCATCGGAGCAGCTCCTTGGAGGTGAAGGACGGGGCGGCTGAACCGGCGGGACGACGAGATGGACGACGGATCCTCATCCGGGGAGGTGGAAGAGGGATGTCGAGCTGTTGCGGTGAACGACATTGTCGGGGAAGAGGCTCCGGCTGGGCAGCGGTGAGGTGGCAGACGGAGGAGGGTGGGGTTTCGCGGCTAGAGCGAAGAGGTTATGGTGGCCTGGGATTTCGAATGGCGAAAAGGGGGCGATGGGAGGGGGTGAACCATGACTTGGGGACGCGCTTGTCCAAAATGTAGGGTGTGTTACAAAAGTACCCCCCACCAATTTGAACTAGCGGCCCTTTAGGCTCAAGGTTAGAAGGGGGATTTCACGTGTCGGGATTTGGCAGCTGGGGCGAGTTTTCGCGCGCGTTGTAATTTCGGGATAGCAAGGCACGGGTTGTGAAGGCGCCAGTTTTGGGAGCACGATATCTGAATTTTCGAGATATAACAAGACGCGGGTTGAGTTTTAGGGACAAGCCTAACGTGTACTAAATCAATTCGTACTTCCCTCAACCAAAAAGAAAACGAAAAAAATAAAACTATTCAACGACACAAAGAGAGAGTCTTGCCCCGTTTTACTATACAAATGCTATTCAAAGCTACTCCGTCCTTCCATCTATATATGGCCTAATGCGTTTTTCGATGCTAACTTTGACCAAATATTAGAGCAATAATATATGACATGCAACTTACACAAAGCACACTGTTAAATTCGTCTGTGAAAGGTTCTTTCAATGATATAGTTTTCACATTGTGCATGTCATGTACTATTAATCTTGTCAACAGTCAAAGGAGGTCTTAAAAATCTCATTACGCCCTATATAGATGGAAGGAGGGAGTATTAATCCCTGTTATGTCCAATTAATTTTTTGCTTGCTGTATAATGCATGTAACGACCTACTCATACCAACATTTTAGTGCATTCCAAATGTCTATACTACCGCTGCAATTCGAACCAAATTTGATTTGGTTTCTCTATTTCAATAAGAATCTACAATCATGATTGTTGCCAACTTCAACCATCATTCGTGTATTACCTTAATAACACACCACATGATTACTATAGAGATAGATATGAACTATGTGTACTACATGAACTCGAATTCTGTTTTTTGAATACACTTGATGTTGATTCAAAATAATAGTACATTTGATGTACTAACTATATATTCATAATCTAAACCATGTTCCATATGTACACCGTGTTTATCACACAAAGTATAGTGCCCCGCCCCCCTACATTATGACAAGTATTTAGACCCGAGTTGCAAAAGCCACACATTAGCCCAAATTATAATCAATGTTCTACATTATGATATCTTCTTCAAGTATCTGTATCCTCTTTTTTATAATGAATTATGATCTTTGTTCGTCTTTTACACCTTCACGATCCTCTTTTATTTGTAGCTAGCTAGCGCTAACTTTCTATCGTGCATGAACACGCCCCCCCTCTCACCCACCCTTAGCGTCCCCTCCACCACGCACGTTCGTGATTTCTCTTTAGGCCGTCCACCCGCGGTGTGTGTAGGCCCCCGGCTCCTTCTTTCCGGCACACACCGGTCGATATACCTCTCTAGCCAAGTGTGCCTACAACAAATACATATATACTTCCCCTCTTCTCTTCTCACCGTCCATGCCCCCCTATGTCCAATACGATTCCACGCAGGTGCACACTCCCGCCCCTCTTTTCATTGATCACATACTCGCACACTCCTCCCCCCTCGACATGGTAGGCCTCTCGCACCACCTCCTAGCCGCACCCTCTCCCCCTGTCTGTCTCTCCGGACCTTATTTGCTTCTAACACATGCAGGTGTGTATATGAACTGATCTCCCTACATATAGCCAGGTCGACTATAATTCGTTTTCACCAAGCACCGATACACTTACCTTGATAGTTATGTCTCTCCCTTTCTCGGACACACGACGGTTGATCTTCCTATGTAGTTACGTATGCTTACCACAACCATATCTTCTCCCCTCATCATCCTTGAATACCTCCCGACCCGTCTCTCACACGCACGTGCATAGACAGACAGACATCCCCCGCCCTCTCTTATTGATATTGCACTCATACCCTCCGTTTGTCTAGCAGGCCTCTCCCACCATTTGTGAGACGCCACTCCACCACCAACCCTCCGATGCTCTACCTTTGTCTTTTTCCCAACCTTATTCCTCTGCTACACATATCCATGGATGTCGATCGATCTCCCTCAATACATAGCTAGGTCTCTCTCCTTCCCCACACATATACTAGTCGATCGGTCTCTGCCCCCTCCCCCCCACACACCGATAGTCGAACGTTGTAGGTAGGTATCCTTGCCATGGAGAAAAACTGCACCTCTGCCCTCTCAAATTCCAGTAGGCCAGCCGCCCTGTATCTTTGACGTGGGCAAACACAAATTTGATGGCACTCTTTATCGATCGCGCAGCCACACACTTCATCCCTGTTTTCAATTCTATCGATATCTCACGTCCATGACTCCGTTTCACACACATCGCATATGTTACGTTTTTCTGTTTGAGATATCATCAACACATTGCCTCTGTTTCGCACAAACCATCTCTCTCACACCCACCCACGTACGTACCTGCACCTAAAGAAGAAGTGCATGCAGGACGTACGTACTCACGTGTCGTTCCCGGCCACACCCGCGCGGGTACACTGTGGAGTTCGTTTCTGTACGAAAAGGCAACCCATGTGATAATTTGACGCATGTAGCGGTTGTTTACTCGAAGGAGGGCTGGGTACCACGCCTAGACGGTCGACTTGACGCGTTAGCATTAAATAAAGTTATATATTCCTCAATGACACGTACAGAATATAAAATGATTGCCGTGGGGAAAATGGAAAAATGGGTTTGTCTCTGGTCACACCATCTCACACAAGGCGGCCGTGGCCTCTCTCTCTCAGTGTTGGTCAGTGATCCGGACGCATCCCGTCTGCGGCGGAAAGGGAGGATGTGCATCGTCTCTCCGTTCGACGGCGTTGAGGCAGCACGCCCCGATCTGCGGTACCCGCCGTTCTCTCTGACCAAGCTCCGGCGCGGTAGGGCCTTCGCCACTTGCTCGTTGCCGCAGTATGGGCAGATCCCGGCTGCCGGCGAACTCCTAGTAACATCCCAATGACCCTTAGGTACAACTTCCTTCGGCCTTGCTCCAGTGCCCATCTTCCCACATTGCTGCATGTGGGTCTTCTTTAGTTGTTTTCTTAAATCGTATCTCGGCCGTCGTACTTTCCATCTTGCAATCTCGTCCTCAAACCATTTTTGATAAACCACCATGTGCTACCTTTCCCTTATTACATGGAACATGCTTATTTTTTGTCGGCGTATGTGTCTTCAAGTCGTGTTATTGGGCAGTAATTGTTTCCATTCGACCTCCTTTTGCAAACAGGGCTATCCATTTAAACCTCGTTGCTATTGCGACCTTTTAGTGAATTGCACAAATCACTTTTTTCTAAAGAGTGTTTTGTGAAGTTCCGCCAAAATGTCACACGGGCAACATTTTTACATTTCTGTGGGACTGCGGAAAGGGAGATTGGTTTTGCTATCCTCCTCATCCAACTCCGTGCCTAATCTTCTCCAACAAGAAGTTAGTCCTAAAGAGAGATCGTAGAGGTGATCGGCTTCTATTTATGTGTGTTATGTTTCATCATCTAGTTCCACTATTATTGTAATCACACTAACTGGATATCTTGGCAAACAGGGATGGTCCGCTCGATTTTAGTGGAGCTGCACAAAATGATCGGATTGTGGTGTCCTTCACACACCTCTTTTTTGGCTACAGAGCTGGGTGAAACTAGCTGCCAAGCAATGAACACTGTGCCAAGGAAATGGAGCCATGCCTACGAACAACATCGATCAATTATATTTTTTTCTTTATTTGTACACCTTCTCACAACTTTGTCTTCAGTTGTGATGTGAATATTGGCGCTGATCTGCAAACCATTGAGATGCATTAGCCATGGTAGTTTCATTTGTATTTGATGGAATGTTGTAACGAGATAATCTCGAGACAAGACACATGAATCCTAAGTTGAAACCTTTTTTTCCCACGGGAACCAAAGTTGAAACCTTCACAGCATCACAGTACAATTTCATTCAAATTATGCGTACATATAAACAAATCCTGAAGGATTGATAGCAATGCCAGAAACAATTCATCTTCGTTTCGCCGACATGTTGTACATCCTTCATCCAGCTCCACCTGCCATGCAGCAATATTGAGTGCACAACACAACTTCAGGGAAAGATTCACCCCGGTCATTGTGCCGCAGTAGTAATGACTAGTGAGCAGTCAAATCACAAAGCCCCACCTTCGCTGCAGTAAGTTGCTCGAACGAAGCAACCATCATTTCTCTATTCCTTGAATCCGCTGGTACTCCCATATTCCCACAGTAATAAGTTGCTTGGGCGAATCAACCATCACTATATCCGCTCACGTGTGATGACCACAAGAGCTATCCATTCAGATTGCATGTTAAACAAAATAAAGGTCGATAACTAATGTGACAAACTTTCAAAAAAAAAACTAATGCGGCACCTCGGGCCAACGCGTCCAGATCGCATTTTGCACGAGAAATTACACACCATGTTTAATTGACATGTGGTCTCGTTCCAACATATCAGTGAGACGATGGCGAGTCCTTTTATACTAGTATTTCCAAACGGACGTGTAGGCCGGGGCGCCTCTTCGTGTATCATGGCAAACTGGCTACCGTCCACCAACTCTTCGCCTTTCCCTCTCGATTTGGAACTGCTGTCACACGTTCTTCCTCTCCCTCCTCCATTTTACTTCAGCCCTTCACCCTTCATTCTGCCATTGTTCGACCGTCTTCTCCATGGAGGGAACAGGCCGGAAATGACCCCGTTATTCTTGCCCCGATCTGAAAGATGACATGGTGGAGGAACTCATTGATCTGTGTGACGTCATCACCTCGGCTAGCATGGCAGGTTCGTTCAAGACCATTCTCGACTCAACTAATAACATCATTACAAGGAACCCAAGGGTCAAGGAGCGGTTTGATCTCCCCTATCTTCTTCGCCGTGATCTTGATGACTACTGCCGCGGGGACGACGGAGGCCTCGCCTTGTGCAAGTTGATGCCGCTTGAGAATGATACGTATGATGTTAAGGTGCCATCACTTAATTGAAAAGATTGGGCAGGTGCAAATGGAGATTGGGTTGTTTATATTGGGTACAACTGCGAGTGGGAACTTGTGAATGTGTACACTCGTCACCGGGTTCCACTTCGAAAAATCTCAGCAGACTGCCCAGAGGTTGAGCACACCGGTATTCTACGCACGTTAAAATACGATCATGGTGACTGTCTTCTATGGAAGATAGCAATTTGTCGAGTTCCCAACGGCTCTTGGAATTACAAGAACTATGAAGTTGTTGCTATCTTCGACAAGCTTGTTGCCATCCTTTGTGGTTCGACTCGATGGATATTGCTCAAAAATCAGTTTCTATACACGGATGTGTACTGTGATGCAATTCAACTACGAGGGTCTTGTGTTTTCTTCCACCGCTCATGGCACTGTTTTTGCATGGGATCCTCATAGTTTTGGTATGTTTGTCTTCCACCGTAATTATAATTGTTTCATCCACATGCATGCGGGTTAGCAAGTTTCCCTTTACTAATTAACCTTCTTCTTGTGTTTCCAAGGTCCTATGAACATTCCACCACCTATACTTGAAAAAATTTATAACCAAGGGGGAGATGACGAAGGTGATGATCACGAGCATGAGGACGAGCAGAACGTATATACTCAGTGGCGCGTGGCAACTAATTCCGATGGATCACCTCTTCTTGTCTGTATATAGCGCACTGAGTTTGTTACTACTGAGGGAGCATGTGTTGTTTCCCATGGTCACACTCTCCGGACCTATTCCAACACCCGTTGCATGGTATTCGGGCTGGATACTAGTGTGCTAGCGCCAACACCTTCTCCCTGGTACAGAATTGATAGTCTTGGAGAAAACTCGCTCTTCCTTGGACAAAACTATCCGATGATGGTGAAAGGCGATCCAACTGCTGTTGGCACAACGTTACTAGTACCATTTATGAGAAGCAACTGTGTCTATACCTCGGACATTTGGGTGGTTCCCTACCCTGGTATTGATATAGTAGGCCGCTTCAGCCTGGATGATCAGTCTTGCATTGTTCTCGAGATCGAAAATGGATGGCCCGTCCCAGAGAATCACTTGTGGTTCAAAGCAAGCGTTTCCAACGGTGAGGAATGGTTGAGTTGAAGTTCATTTCATTGCTTGTTACTTGTTGTGTGATGAAAACTTTAGTATTTATAATTATCCTCATTGTCGATGTGGGTTGATGACCTGTTGTATGTAATAAAATGATATGCCTGTGATAAAGTTACTAAATTTATGAATGTCTTTCGAGTCGCTTCTCTCAGTGAGTGGTGCGACGAGGCATAAAAATATTTTCCGAATCCATAATTGTACGTGCATTGCAACAGGTTATCCGATGAGGCCAATCAATAATAGTAGTACACTATTTGTACTAGCTTCACATGCTTCGCGCGTTGGGCAAGTGTTTTTACTGTAGCCATATGTTAATGTGTTCGCTGTACGTAACCAACACCTAGAATCCTCGATACTACTAGTAGGAGTACTATATAAGTAGTAGGAGTAGTAGGGTGGCATGCATGGGCCAGAACAAGCATTCATGTCCAGGAGTACGACACATGCCACCACCACGACATCCATCTGACACCATATTTCTTGGAGTCCGTGCTAGAGCAATCTCTTCAACCTCGTTGTTTCTCTAACTTCCGCCATCGCACGACGGACGAGGTGCGGGTTTGCCGATAGTAGGTTTCCTCGACTGTGGTCCCACTTGTAAGGCCAACTCCAACGCACGACCCCAAATGGACCTTCGTTTTGCACGAACTCCAATGATAATTTTGACTAGAAAAGCAAGACCAAAGAAAACAAGAACCACAAGAATACATTTTACTAGAAGATATCCAACTTCCATAACTACTCCTGTAAGTTGGATTAGTGCCTTCTCGATGCATTCATTGTTGATCTGCGGAGGCTCGATCTTGCGTGCTTCTTTCTTCTTCGAGTGTAAAGAAGTAGACGTTGCCTCCTCACATCTAGTCTCATGTCTAGCCTCTATTCTAGTAGGAGTATCAACAAGTGCACTAGTCTCATCTCTAGCCTCTATGCTAGCTAAATGTGCTAGAACATCTACTAAATTGCGCTCTATCAATATATTGATGTACTCTTCTTCCCAATACCAAAACTTGCATCCATTCTAGTACACAATAAATTTTTTAAGTTAGCACAACTAGTCTAATCTGAGAGCACAACCGAAGATTTTGTCGGGTTCTTCCTCCTTTTGCCGACACGTGGGACACCCAGCATCCAGGTCGTGTCATGCAAGAAAATAGAGTGGTAGTTGAAGCCACGTGATGTGCATCTTGGGTTAAACTGTAAATAGAATCTTACTACTCTTGAGTAACTCCAAAAGCGGCCACCGAAGATCTTTATTGGATTTGTTTTTCATCACCAACATGTCGAGGTGAAAGATGTGCAGGTTCAGTGGGTCCTCTTGCATTTTCACTGACATGTGGGACCGCATGTGAGCAAATAGACGATGGGCTCCGCACGTCCGCTGGCTGGCTGAGAAGAGAGATAGAGGAGGGCTGAGCACGGACTCCAGGAAATTTGTTCTACGTAACTAGCACCTCGATATTCGCTTGTGGTTGTTTCTAGAATAAAAAAAGGAGGTACCCCTACTTATGTTACTCCCTCTACGCCTAGCCTAAGATTAGCAGGTGAATTTTGCGCTTGGCTCTTCGCCTCTTCCAGAAGTTGATGGTTCTACAGTAGTACTTCTGGCAATCTGACACCAAATGAACTGCTGCACGTCCACCACTTGTAAGCAAAATTTTCTCCTCTTGCTGCGAGCCACCACGCACGTGTTGGTGAGGGAGAAGGTGTAATCAAGCTTCTCATCGTTCTGCGAGTTGATGGGACACATCAAAGTTATTTAGTACGTACTCTCTCCAAAAAAGTGCTAACCATGTCATTGATACCATCCCGTGCTCCGTCGTTGAGTACGTGCACTATTCATGTGCCATCGAGGAGAAAACTATATTGCGTAGGTGCCATCAAAGTGTGAAAGCACAAGTGCTCCCTTGGTGATTTTGGTAATATATGTCAACATATCTCTTGTTGGACTAATACCTTTACCTAGTATGTTTCGGATAAGTTCAACAATGGAGTGGCATAGACTAGAGGAAGTGGATCCCTCAAAATGCTAAGGACAAAAGGATTGGCTCAAGCTCATAGCTCAAGACTCTACATTTTCTATTTTAGTGATGCAAGATCACATTGAGTCTATAGGAAAAGCCAATACTATCAAGGAGGGATGAGGTGTTGCTTAATGAGGTTCTTGCTCAAAATGCTTAGTGATATATTCCAAATCCCTCAACTACTTTCTCACTTCCACATATGACCTAAACCAAAAGTCAAACTCGGCCCCACCGATTCTTTCTAGCCGGCGCCACCGAGTTCAGATGTCATAGCCACTTCCACAAACCCTAGGCAAATCAGTCTCACCGAGATGGGATTGTAATCTCTCTGGTTAGCTTATTTACCAAAATCGGTCTCACCGAGTTTGTGTAATCGGTCCTACCGAGATTACAATGCAAACTCTCTGTTTCCCTTTCATAATGTTTTGGTCCAACCGAGATGAGCGAATCGGTACCACCGAGTTTACCTGATCAACTCTCTGGTTAGCTTATTGCCAAAATCGGTCTCACCAAGTTTGTGTAATCGGTCTCACTGAGATTACATTATGCCCTAACCCTAACCATATCGGTCCTACCGAGTTGCATGTCGGTCCCACCGAAAATCCTAACGGTCACTAGATTTGCTGAATCGGTCTGACCGAGTTTCTCAATTCGGTCCCACCGAGATTGGTAAGTTGTGTGTAACGGTTTGATTTTGTGTGGAGGCTATATATACCCCTCCACCCCTCTTCATTCGTGGCGAGAGCCATTAGAACATGCCTACACTTCCAACTTACATTTTCTGAGAGAGAATCACCTACACTTGTGTTGAGGTCAAGATATTCCAATCCTACCATATGAATCTTGATCTCTAGCCTTCCCCAAGTTGATCTCCACTCAAATCTTATTTCCACCAAATCCATATCCTGTGTGAGAGAGTTGAGTGTTGGGGACACTATCATTTGAAGCACAAGAGCAAGGAGTTCATCATCAACACACCATTTGTTACTTCTTGGAGAGTAGTGTCTCCTAGATTGGCTAGGTGTCACTTGGGAGCCTCCGACAAGATTGTGGAGTTAAACCAAGGAGTTTGTACGGGCAAGGAGATCGCCTACTTCGTGAAGATCTACCCCTAGTGAGGCAAGTCCTTCGTGGGCGACGATCATGGTGGGATAGACAAGGTTGCTTCTTCGTGGACCCTTCGTGGGTGGAGCCCTCCATGGACTCGCGCAACCGTTACCCTTCGTGGTTGAAGTCTCCATCAATGTGGATGTATGATAGCACCACCTATCGGAACCACGGCTCAAAAATCTCCGTGTCTCCAAATTGCGTTTGCACATTCCAATCCTATCCCTTTACATTCTTGCAAGTTGCATGCTTTACTTTCCGCTGCTCACAAACTCTTTGCATGCTTGCTTGATATATATTGTGATTGTTAAACTTGTGCCAAAACTCCACTTCAACCTAAAGATTTTAAAAACTGCAACTTTTGGTACATAGTGTCTAATCACCGCCCTCTAGACACCTCTTCTCGATCCCTTTCAAAGTGCACGACTCACTTACGCACTGCTTATCTGATTATCTCCATTTTCTTGCATGACACGTGCACCTTGATGCTAGATGTCTCGCGTGTCGGGAAAAGGATGAACAAAGCTCACGTAAAAGAAAAGAGTTGAAGAGCATAGATTCCCGACAACCGAGAAGGATCAAGGAACCTCACGGTGGAGCGTCTGCAAGGAACCTTGCGCGTTTTCCCCTGTTTTTTGCCGCCTACCCACCTATAAACAAATAAAAGAACATGAACTTTTAGCTAACCACTAGAAACGGTACATCAGGATGCTAAGTTGAAGATGTTTTATACTCCCTCCGTTCCCAAATATAAGTCTTTTTAGAGATTTCAATAAGGGACTACATACGAAACAAAATGAGTGAATCTACACTCTAAAATATTTGTACATACATCTGTATATTGTAGTCTATTTGAAATGGCTAGAAAGACTTATATTTAGGAATGGAGGGAGTAGTTTATATTGAATTATTGATAACCACGCAACAAGCCACACATGTACAGGACGCATGCAGCCACGCATGTACACAAGCCAACGCACTAACTCCATCCGATCCAACTCATGCACATACGTGCACATCATGGAGCACACAACGCACATACACAACACGTGCATGCACACACGCTCGGCTGCAGAATGCACGTGAATAACACATGCATGCGCACACACTCGGCTGCATGGAGGCATGCGCCATCCGCGGCGACGTCCGGTTCGTCATGCTACGGCGAAGCTCGCACGCAACGGCGCCTACGCATCTCTTGCAACACCTCTTTGCCGTCGTTGCTCAACTACTAGTCAGAGACGAAGACGACCGCGACCTCGGCCTTAGAGCTAGCACCGATGGAAACACACGCATGCTGCACGCACACGAGCACGTACGGAGTGCCCACGACGTGGTGGTAGTGCGTCCCCAGTCGCCTCTACTCCTTCTGCGCATGTTGTCTATCAAGGCGGCTACATGCTAATGATGATGTGGGTGAGATCTTCTAGGACTTAGATGATGACGAGGAAAATTATGAGACACTAGGTGACGTACACTGTCAAGGTCCACGGTCAAGGGGGTGCTAGTACTTCCTCCGTTTCTTTTTAGTCTGCATATATGATTTGGTCAAAGTCAAACTTTGTTAACTTTGACTAAGTTTATAGAAAATAATATCAAGGTTCATAATATGAAATCAATAATGTTAGATGCATCATGAAATTAATTTTCATACCATATAGCTTTAGTATCGTAGATGTTGATATTTTTTTCTATAAAGTTGGTCAAACTTTACTAAGTTTGACTTTGACCAAATCTTATATGCAGACTAAAAAGAAATGGAGGGAGTAAGTGCTTAGATGTGCAGGAAGAGCAAGTACAATAGAGTTGAGTCAGCGGGCTATAAGGAATAAACTAGTATATTTCTGCTTAGTTGGAAGAAAGAGAAGAGGAGAAAGAAGGTAAGCGGGCTCTTCGTGAAGAGCCAGCTCTAGCACATGCTCCTAGGCACTTTGTGAGAATGAAAGGTGGGCCACATAATAAAAAAGTAGTACACTCTTTTGATCTACAATTGTACTACATGTTGACTATAAGATGGGCTGTAAATGACCTGGCACTGGTTTATAGCCAGCAGCTGGCTATACTATTAACCGTGCTCTTAGATGAGGTGCTAAGTGCATTAAATGGCTTAGTAACTCAAGTCTTCAATGCATAGGTGCTTAGTTTATTGGTGCCACATCATATTTTATGCCTACGTGGCATGGTTAGCAGCTATACATGGTGGAGCACTGGGAGAGGCCAAGGCTGGTCATATTGGGGAGTAACTTATACTGTAACATATTACTATGTTACTCTAAACATCTCTATAAACCGGAAAGGAGGGAGT
Organism: Triticum aestivum; assembly: GCF_018294505.1. Lineage (NCBI taxonomy): Eukaryota > Viridiplantae > Streptophyta > Magnoliopsida > Poales > Poaceae > Triticum > Triticum aestivum. Next base: position 199,878,529 of record NC_057813.1, read on the forward strand.
AGTAACATAGACTAGTGTCATATGCAGAGTGTGGGAGCACATGATATTTCCCCGTCCGGACCGATCCCAAGTTGGCTTCTCACCTTCTTGGCCCAACAAAAACCCCTCCCCCCTCTCGCACGCGCTTTCCACCCGGCGCCAGCTAAGCCCGCCGCTCCACATTGATGGCAAGTCAGGGCGACGCGATCTCTCACTGCTTCCGCCGTTGAAGCGGCGCGCCGACCGAGGGCACCGCCCGCTGCACGCCGGGCATTTCAGACTACACAGTGGAGAGTAACTTTAGAGAAAGTACTACAATTAGATGACATAAGCAGGCTATAAGGATTTAAATATAGTACTTGTGCTTAGTTGAAGGAGAGAGAAGAGGAGAGAGAAGAGAAGCAGATTGTAAACGTGTAGCCGGTTGTACTCCAACATACTTTGTGAGACAAAAGGTGGGGCCATTATTAATGATATAGTATTTATACTAAATGGACTAACGGACACCTTAATTACTCCTTTTTTCGAGACAAACCTTGGTGGGGCTATTATTAACTTTTTTGAGCTATTATTGACTTGGACGTGGGGTTTGGGGGCCAAAGGCCTACTATTATACTCGCACGACTGACCTGACATGCTCTACCCTAGCCGCCGCTGTATCATATGGTTTCGCACCGTTCCAGATCTTAGCGCCGCCACACAATTCTTCTCCAGCCCTCCTTCCGGCGTGCACCGCGAGAAGGGACAGAAGTCCTCCAAACCCCACCTTTCGTGATCCTGTACGGGAGAGGGGCGATCAGGTTTTTGGGGAGCACACTCCTGTGACTGCTGCCAGCGACGACTTCCTCAACGACAGCCTTCTTCCCCGACCTCGGTAACCTCTTCATCAATGACATGAGTGACAACATCAACCACATCGGTTCTGCTCCCGCTGTACAGTATGTGATTCTGTCCTCCTGGTTTAGTCTGCATCATTACTTTGATGTTTGCAATTGTCGTCATGATCTATTTACCGCTGATTCGGATTAAATCTCATACTAAATTGCTCATATATTAAACAATCCAATCCAAAAACCTGATTACAAGCAATTTACTCCGAGTGGTTTTGCTGGGCTTTTGAAGCCGCCTACTTTTAAGGGGGTGCAATATAAAAGGTGGCGCACAAGAGCAGTATATTGGTTTCAGATCATGTACTACTATGACACCACTAAGGGTAAGCCTGAGGTCGTTCTTAATCCTACACAACAGGAAGCTTTTCAGAACATGGATACCCTCTTCAAAGCCGCCCATGCTGAGTGTTCTTGACGATTCCATTATGGATTCATATATGTCGTTTGACAGCGGCAAAGACATGTGGGCTGCGCTCGAGGCCATGTTTGGGCCCTCGGGCGCTGGCAATGAGTTGTACGTCATGGAGCAATTTTGTGACTACAAGATGACTGATGAGCGCTCTGTTGTTCAGCAGACTCATGAGATACCGTCACTCTCTAAGGAACTTGAGTACTTTAAGTGTGTGTTGCCAGACAAATTTGTTGCTGGGACCATCATTGCCAAGCTTCCACCTTCGTGGAACGATTTTGCTACTTCTCTGAAAAACAAGAGACATGAGTTTTATGTTTTGGATCTCATTAGCACTCTTGATTTTGAGGAGAAGGCGAGAGCAAAAGACACATGTGCTCGGGGCGCTAAGGGAGCTTCTAGTGCCCACATGGTACACGAGAAGAACTTCCAGCCCAACCAGCCCCAAAACAGCAAGAACAAATCTCAGGGGAAAGGCAAGTTTGATGCAAAGAACAAGCCGTCACATTCTACCAACTTCAAGAAGATTCTCATAATGGGAAGGGATACAAACCTCAATTTTGGTAGCACCGCACAAAATTTGTATGGCTGCATCTACCTGCTATCAGCTAACCTCATGGTGCTCCAGTATTCCTACATTTGTAACTAGGTACAATGACCACCGCAAGATGAAATTAGCTTATTCGTACGTTGACTTGCTGAATGCAGTGCGGAACGATCCTGTCATGTGTGGAGGAGCAAACAAGCAGTGCAGCCGAAGGTGGAAATCAACCAAGGACTTATGAAATTATATATAATCTTCCTCAGGCAGGTCAGTATCCCCTTCGTCTAGATGATCGTGTTTTGTCATGCCGAGCTATTGATATGTGCTACTGTTTTGCAACACCGTTTAAGTATAGCTACTGTTTTCCTATCTTTTCAGATTCAGGACAATGAATATGATTTCAGGGGAACTGCACAATATGGACTCAAGTTGAGTCATCTCTATTGCCTCATGTGTTTGCTGCAAATGTGTCAGCATCAATTGCAAGATGAGGCAGCTAGCTAGCTGTGGAGTTGCCAACATGCTCAAAGTGCTCGCAACGTTGAGAAGAAACTAGCATGCCCAGGAAATTAATGCGTGTGCAGGGAGGCCCTTTGCTTAGAGAAGCATCGACCAATTTTCTTTATTTCCACACCATCTCACAGCTTTGTATTGGTTATAGTATGGTGAATCATTGAGATGCATAGACATGCTAAACTTTTGTTCTTCTGAATGTTAGTATGCATTCTGTATCTTCTGAAGCTTAGTTTAATGTGTGTGTCTGCATCCAGTACTGCATCCTCTAATTTGGTGGATGCACACAGAGAAAATAAATCTCCTTAATTTACTCCATAACCACCATATTAAATAGGCCTAGTAACAAACCAGGCGCATGTAGTGGCCGGCGGGCATATGCATCCTGCATGCATGGCCAGTCAGCCAAGTCCATGCGCCAGCTGCAATGCAACAACGCAAAAGAAGAGAGAGGTTCTTGGGAAGAAGCGAGTAGTTAGTGCAGGAGGCCTTTTTATAAACACGAACAACTTGCTCTCCCGCTTTTGTCTCCCCCCCCCAATTCCCCGTGCTCCCCAATCTTCTTCCTCACTCGTACAGAAAACGCCTACTCCTTTTCTTCCACTCCTACAGAAATCCCCAGCCCTCCTTCTTCCCCACTCGCACTGCCACTAGGCTCATCTCTGGCTACTCTACTCAAACCCGTGAGCTCGGCGCGACGCCCACAAGGAAAATGGAGTCCGCTGGCCCCAGTGCCAAGAAGATGAGGCTCGAGCCAGCGGCGACGCCGGTTGTAGATCCCGCACCCGGTAGCGCGTGGAGAAGCGGCGAGCCCCCCCACCCGGATCTGAGGAACCGGTAGAATCTCCGGTGGACCACATCAGCGATCTCCCGGACGTCATCCTTGAGGAGATCATCTCGCTTCTCCCCACCAAGGATTGTTGCCGCACACAAGTCCTCTCAACTCTGTGGCGCCCTCTATGGCACACCGCGCCCCTCAATCTCGACTATCGTCAGATATCTGTCCTTCCTGAATTTGATCTCCTCAGAGCCATCGTCTCTTCTCACCAGCAGGGCCCCATTCAATGCCACTGCATCCCTACACGCTACCTGCTGTCCATACCCGGCAAGGTGGACGGTTGGCTGACATCCCCTGAATTCGGGAAACTCCAGCAGTTTGAGTTGTACCATTACCACAAAAGTTTCATACCACGAACACACCAAGAATTCGTGCCCACACCACCGTTGTCCATCTCGCGGTTTTCCTCCTCTCTCCACACCGCCACCTTCGCCCGGTGCCATCTACCAGACGACCTGGTACAAATGCTTCGACTCCCACTGCTAAAAAAACTTTCACTTGTGGTGGTTTATCTGTCAGAGGCCTCACTGCACAACATCATCCACTCTAGTTGCCCTGCCCTGGAGCGCTTGCTGATTGTTTTGGGAATAGAAATCGGTATCAGTTGTCTCCAAATAAAGTCGCCTCACCTTAAAAGCATTGGACTTTGTTTTAAAGGACAGCAGCTCAACATCGAAGATGCCCCTTCACTTGAAAGGTTGGTCCTTCATAATTGTTATACACCTTCACAAATAACTGTCGTCTCTGCGCCCAAGCTGGAGACCTTGGGTGTAATTCGTGACCCGTTTAATAATCACAAGGAGTTGGTGTTTGACTCCTCACTTTTTCAGGTACCGTATATTATCATCTACACATTTGTAATCATATGCTGCATTTTTCATTTGTGCGCATAAGTTTTATATCATCTTGGAGTACACTTTGGGTACTTATATTATGTTATATGCTCAATGAAGAGTTCGTCCATTGATAGCCTGTCAATGCTGCTGGATTCTATCAAGATCATATATATTAGAATGTATAGTTTTCATCTGGACATAATTATTGGCTTGCTGTGATGCTTTCGATCTCTGGAGAATTTATACATAGAGGTGATGATTTCATGCACATTAAAGCCCCTATACATTGTACTAGAATTAACTGTTCAGCTGTCGTTCTTTCGACATACTCTTTTTTTAGACCTTAACTGTTTTCAATCTTCAAGTCTACGTAGGCAGAACCACATGTAGAAAAACATATAACCAATCGGTGGCGTAATAAGCACAAGGATTTTCTCAGTTCTCATGACATTCATTTGAGGACAATAACAATGGGACGATATGCATCCAACCAGGCAAACAGAAGCTTTGTCACATTCTTCCTGTTGAATGCGAGGTTACTATTGTCCATGAGGCTTAATTTTTACAGCAAGAGATTTCTCACGGGGGGACATGTTGAACAACAAAAAAGGAAGTTTCAGGTGGAAAAATGGGTTTCTAAAGGTGCTCGGCTTCTATTTACAACTACTTGTAGTCAATATCTGGAATAAATGTTTTTGCACATGATGTTGATTTTATGGATCAGACCGATCCATTTGTTTGTGACTGCAAAAAAGAGTGGTTGGGTTAGATGTTACTGTCATGTTTAATCTGGGTTTTGTCTAAAATTTGATGAACAATTAATCCTTGGGCTTTTTGTACCATTTGTATGCTTGAGTTGCATGTTGTTGCCCTTGTACTTCCCTCCACCTGCCACTACACTGCCGCATCTTCCACAGCTGCTGTTCATTCCCATCCGAGGCCTCGCCGTCGTTCTCCGCCTTGGTTCGCTCGCTGTGCCCGCCGCCATATGGTGTTGTCAACATGGTCAACAACCAAGAGGAATCAGGAGACGACTGTATGTGGAGAGGCTGACAATAGGGACCCACCAGGGTCATTGCATTTCGCAAGCAGGTGCCTCATTATTACAAGCCAAAAAAAATACTTCCTCCTAATTGTTTGAATACTAGGTCCCACGCCATTGTCAATATAGTGAATAAACGAGAAAATTACACAACAAGGGGATAACACCAGGGACTCGGCAGTTCGCCCAGTTGTTTTTTAGTTTCAGAGACGGAGCTCAACTGCGCGCTGTGCGGGGGCTGTGGCCCATCTAGCCCACGCTTATGCTTTTTGATATATTTTTTCTTTCTGAAATTGGCTAGCCCAGTTATTTTTTTGGAGAATACCAAAACCGAGGCCTACTTTCTTTTCTCAGCCCCGCTGGGCTGCAAATCTTTTAAGACGAGGAGGGATGTAAGTTGTAAGAAATGGGCTTCCCCAGAAAATGGGCTATTAGTTGTAAGAAATGGGCTGTAAATTTTTAAACAAAAGCCAACTGGCAATTGCATTAAAATATCATTTTTCTGGATTTCTCTACTCTCTACTCTTATAAAAACCAAAGCCAACTGGCAATTACATTAAAATATCATCTTTTCTCCCACAAGATAAACTACTCATACAAATGCATCTTCATGTTCCGTGCAACGAACGGGCATCTTGCTAGTTAAGATTCTAAATTTCATTCATTTTTTTGCGGAGAATTGTTTTTTGAATTTTTTTTGATATAATTTTTTTTGAAAATTATTTTAACGTGACTCGAAATTTCGTGATTAAAAGAGTTCGGACCGCACCGAAATATGCAAAATTTCATTGAATTTTTTAGCAGTGCCCAGAATATATGGTCTGTAATGCTAATAAAAAGAATATGGGCTTCAAATATCCTTAAGAATTAGAAAATGGGTTGTAAATTATTGAAAATAATGGCTAATGGGCTATATGCTGTTTTCCACAGATTTGGAGGCTGACTTCTGGGCCTACTAGGTTGACGATGACGCTATCCTAATTTTTTTTGATGCGTACACAAGGCTTTGTCAACTTAGTCAACACACAACAATGACTGTTGAATGTCCATCCAATGGCCGCCGTGCTTCTTCAATCTCTGATCTTCCTGCTCCAGCCGCCCAAACCAGCGCCGGCGGGATTGCCTGCTCCCTCCTCCCGTGGCTGGCTGTGCTGCTGTAACGCCCTGGATTCGATGCGCCAGGTGTCTCCCAGTTATTCGTCGTTGTTGCCATGTCATTTGCTTGCGTGTTGCATTTTGCCATGTCATCATATGCATTGCATCCTCATGTTTTTCAAAACATGCCTCCGTTCGGGTCCTCCTGGTTCTATCCATTGTCCGTTCGGAGTCCAGACCTCTCGCCCGCGCCCGTCGCCCCCTCTCAGACCTTGTTTCGTGAGTGGGATAAAAACGTTCTCGGAATGGACCGAGATTTGCCGAGTGGCCTTGGTATATCACCGGTAGACCACCCGTCAAATTTCATTCCATTTGGAGGTCGTTTGATGCCCCAACGGTTAACCGCGTAGCCGAAACCCCTCTCTCTTTGCATCCCAGCCCCTCTTCACCACAGCCCATGAGCCCATCCAAACCCCCTCCATGCTCTCCGCCGTTCGATCATGATTGCGTGGCCGAAAACCGCTCCTCATTTGGAGTCTCCTAGCTCCCTCTACCTATATATATGTGCATCCCCCCGATTTTTCGCGCAGTCCAAACCCTAGCCCCCTTCCCCTCGCGCCGCCAGACGTTTCCCCGCCACCGACGGACATGTCTGCCACCGACGGACATGTCTGCCGCCATCGTCCGGCCAACCCGTGCGTTACACCTGTCCCCACCGCCATTTCCACCGTGCCAGCCCTGCATGGGCCCGCCGAGCCCGTGGCCGGCCCGCTCGGCCCGTCCCGCCGCCGCGACCCGCGGGCGCGCCCTCCCGCCGCACCGCTGCTCCCCGCCGCCGCGCCGCCTCGCCGGCCTCGCTCCGCCGCCCCCTCGTCCACCTTCCCCTTCGCCGGCGTGCTCCGCCGCCGTCGGGCGCCGCCAGCCGACCACGCCGTCCCCGCCGCCTCGTGGAGTCACGCCGTTGCCGCCCGAAGCCCTCTGCCGCCGCCGCCTTCGCCTCCTCCGCCTTGGCTGGAGCCGCCCGCCGGCGCCGTGCTCCCGTGGTTCCGCCGTCATCCTCCGCCGGTGCCACCCCTCCTCCGGCCAGATCCGGCCGCAGGGGCCCGGATCCGGTCGCCGGCACCTCTTCGACGCTCCCCGGCCTCGTCGCTCCGGCCATCTTCTTCTTCTCCGGCAAGGTCCCCCGGATCGGGACAAGATCCACCAGGCCGCCATCCAAATGCCGCCCCATCCCGGATATCCTCATCCCGCACCGCCTCGTCCCGTTGACTTTTGCAGGGTATATTTTCTTCCAAGTCCCGAAAATATTGCATTCTGCTGCCATGTTCATCATGCCATAACTTTATGTGTGCTGCTCCGTTTCATGCATATGATATATCGGAATGTTCATTGTGAGATGCTCTTCATTTCGTTCCATAGTGTCATGCTTTTTTGAGTCCATCTTGATTCCCTAATCGTTGTTGCAAGAGTGCTATATGATGTTAACTACTGTCTGTTAACAGAACTTGGTGTTTTGTCATTTTTGTTGCATTTGATGTGTGCGTAATATGAGCTTGATGTCTACATGAGTTTTGAGATACATCATGCCATCTTTACAGTGGTGCAATCCATGTATGTTCTTGAGTCTTGTAGTGAGTGCATAGAGATCGTGAAGTAGGGTACTTGCTGTTGCTGTTTTGCTAGACTGAATCTGCTATATTATGATGCTATGTAAACCTGCTGCTACAAGTCATTCTATGCATAATCTGGAGATGTTCACTAAGGATGTTTTGTTATACATGTCATGCTCTATCCATCCATGCCCCTGGTTGCATTTATAGCCTGATGTATCTTGTTGTAATCTTGATCTTAATTTGCTAAATAATGTTGCTGTCAGCCTGTTAACATTAAGTTCAGTTTTGCCATGTGTTTTACTAGTGATCCATGCACCATATGAACTTATTCTTGCCATGCTTAGCTTCATAAATGTGTCTTCTTACTGTTTGTCACCTTGTCATGCCATGTATTGCTCTGTGGTGAGTGTTACAAGCTCACCAACATGCATACTTATCGTTGTTCCTGCCATGTACTGTTATTCTGAATCTGTCATATCATTTGCCATATTTGCATGGATCCTACCATCTTTTCTGTTGATCTTTGGAATTAGTTTAGTAAGGGAGATTTGTTCTTCGTCTTTAGTACTAGCATGCCATGCCTTTGTTTGCCATGATATCTTGTTGTAACATGTTGTTTGATATCTCTAAACATTGCAACCTGATGTTATTTCTGCTAAGTCTGAAACTGTTATTATTTGCAATCTTTCCATGTCCTTTTGAGCATGTTCTAGTGATTTCTGGAGATAGCTCAGTGTTCATGTTTTGTTAAGCTTCATTTGTACATCATGTACATGCCTCTTATTTTCTTGTTGATGTGTTGTAGCATATTGTTTTGATGCTTGCTAGATGCCTAGTTGCTGTTTTGGGCAGATTGTTGTTATGTCTTGTTTGGAGTGTATGTGTTGCACCGTTGCTCCGTTTTGAGTGTGCTCTATATGAAACTTGCTTAGAATTACATGTAGTTTCATCTTATCATGTTGCATCCATGTTTTGGAGTGTGTGCTTGATGTTTGAATGCCTTTTGCATCAATGCCATGTTTACCTTGTTTTGTTCATATCTTCTAGGCCGTAGCTCCGAATTAAATGAACTTTATATGTAACTTGACCAGAATTTCGTGTAGATCATCTTTGTGCATCTTAACTTGCTGTTTAACAACTTGAAAAAAGGTTTATTCAGATCTCGCCCAATTTCGAAATTTTCATATGAGGACTTACCGGAATTGCTATATGTTGTTTCCGGCCTCATTTAAACTTGCTTTGATGTGTTGTTCTTGTATGCATCATCTCTTGCCATGAGTAGCTTCATGTAGTCTTGTCTTGCATCATACTTGGTTGAGAATCATGTCATGTATATGTGTGGTGTGTTTACCATGTTGTGTGCTTCTTCTCGATAGTTCCCGTTTCGTTGCGATCGTGAGGATTCGTTCGTCTACGCTTGGTTCGTCTTCGTGGCTTCATCTTCTTCATGGACTCGTTCTTCTTCCTAGCGGGATTTCAGGAAAGATGATCGCTACCCTGGATCTCACTACTATCATTGCTATGCTAGTTGTTTCGTTCTATCGCTATGCTGCGCTACCTATCACTTGTTCTTCAAGCCTCCCAAATTGCCATATCAGCCTCTAACCTTTTTCACCCTTCCTAGCAAACCGTTGTTTGGCTATGTTACCGCTTTGCTCAGCCCCTCTTATAGCGTTGTTAGTTGCAGGTGAAGTTGAAGATTGCTCCATGATGGACAGGACTATGTTGGGATATCACAATATCTCTTATTTAATTAATGCATCTATATACTTGGTAAAGGGTGGAAGACTCGGCCTTATGCCTGGTGTTTTGTTCCACTCTTGCCGCCCTAGTTTCCGTCATACCGGTGTTATGTTCCTTGATTTTGCGTTCCTTACGCGGTTGGGTGATTTATGGGACCCCCTTGACAGTTCGCTTTGAATAAAACTCCTCCAGCAAGGCCCAACCTTGGTTTTACCATTTGCCTCACCACCACCTATACGTTTCCCTTGGGTCGGCCAACCCAAGGGTCATCTTTATATTAGCCCCCTCGGGCCAGGGCTTCTCTAAGTGCTGGTCCGAACCGAGCAGCCTGGGGGCCACCTTGGGGCAACTTGAGGGCTAGTTTTACTCGTAGCTTGACTTATCCGGTGTTGCCCTGAGAACAAGATATGTGCAGCTCCTATCGGGATTGTCGGCACATCGGGGGGCTTTGCTGGTCTTGTTTTACCATTGTCGAAATGTCTTGTAAACCAGGATTCCGAGACTGATCGGGTCTTCCTGGGAGAAGGAATATCCTTCATTGACCGTGAGAGCTTATAATGGGCTAAGTTGGGACACCCCTGCAGGGTATAAACTATCCAGAGCCGTGCCCGTGGTTATGTGGCAGATGGGAATTTGTTAATGTCCGATTGTAGATAACTTGACACCAGATACGAATTAAAACGCATCAACCGCGTGTGTAGCCGTGATGGTCTCTTTTCGAAGGAGTCCGAGAAGTGAACACGGTTTTGGGTTATGTTTCACGTAAGTAGGAGTTCAGGATCACCTCTTGATCACTGCTAGCTTCACGACCGTTCTGTTGCTTCTCTTCTCGCTCTTATTTGCGTATGTTAGCCACCATATATGCTTAGTCGCTGCTGCAACCTCACCACTTTACCCTTCCTTTCCCGTTAAGCTTTGCTAGTCTTGATACCCATGGTAATGGGATTGTTGAGTCCTCGTGGCTCACAGATTACTACAACAACAATTGGAGGTACAGGTTATGCGATGATCATGACACGAGAGCGATGTTTGCTTGTTTTGGAGATCTTCTTCTGCTTCTTCTTCAATCAGGGGATAGGTTCTACGTCGGCAGCCTGGGCTAGCAGGTTGGATGTCGTTTGAGTTTCTGTTTGTGTTTCATCCATAGTCAGATGTTGATCTTATGTATGATGTTGTTGTATTCATGTGGCATTGTTTGCCTCTTGTATGTAGCCCCAACTATTATGTAATGGTTTGATGTAATGATATCCACCTTGCAAAAGTGTCTTCAAGATGCGCTTCTATCCTTGGTGGGAAATTCGAGTTCCTTTAGGATAGGGTCGCATCTTGGGCGTGACAGCTGCCGCCAGGCCATCCCTCTAACCACCCACACATCCTGTTATTTTCCGGTGATGTCAGCCTCACCCCGCAGCCGACCAGTCAGCGCTCGTACTCCCCTTAGCGTGGGCATCCGCTGCGTGGCTTCTCCAGCTCCGGGTGGTTCTCTTCCTGGGCCTCACCCTCGTCCACCGCGTTTGTGCTCTTGGCGCGGCAAGGTCAACATGGTCAACAAACAACAGCCATCGGAAGAGGCTGACAGTAGGGGCCCACACAGGGAAATGCCTCCTTATTATGCGCAAAATAATGATTCCTCCACCTGATAACTGGGACCCACTGGAAGGACCTCTGTATTCGCGAAAAAATGTTCCCCCCACTGTCAGCTCAGACCCAGCGGAAATGCCTCCTTATTACGCACAAAAAAATGAATACTCCCCCTGCTAGCTGGGACTCACCTTGGTGGGAGGCTGACTTGTGGGCCTACTAAGTTGACGTGGACGGAGGGCTTTGTTAACTTAGTCAATATGAACGATTCTAACTCCAGTTACCGTATGATGTCCATCCGACGGCCATAGTGCTTCTTCAACCTCTCGTCTTCGTGCTCCAGCCGCCCAAAGCAGCGTAGTTCATGCCGCATGCTCCTGCCTCCCATGGCCGGCTGTGATGCCGCGGAGGCCTCACCGCCCCCTACTACTCCCACCGCTGGCCAGGCCATCCCTCTACTCACCCACACCCCCTGTTATTCTGCGGCGACGGCAGCCTCACACCATAGCCGAACCAGTGAACCCTCGTACTCCTCTTCACGTGGGCATCCACTCCTAAGTCTTCCCCGGCTCCGCATCTACCCCTTCCTAGGCTTCGCCGTCGTCCACCGCCGTGGTGCTCTTGGCGCGGCGTGGTCAATGTGGTCAACGACCGACTTCCATCAGAAGAGTACTATAAGTGGATAGGCTGACAGCTGGGTCCATGGAAGCCGCAAGGAAGTGCCTCCTTATTACGCGCAAAATAATTATTTCTCCACCTAACAGCGGGGACCCACCGGACGGGCCACTGTATTTCACGGAAAAAATTAATCGCCCCCTGACTGCTGGGACCCACCAGCTACATCTTCGCACGCAAGGAAGTGCGTCCGAAAAAACGATTCGCCCCCCTGACTGCTGGGACCCACCATCTATATCTTTGGATGCAAGGAAGTGCCTGACAATCGGGACCCACCTGGTCAAAGCGTACGTAGCATTGTCATTCTGGTCGCGAACGTGTACGTACATACTGGTGGATGTAGAGGCGCGCACGTGTTGTAGTAGAGGCGCGCATGTGTCGTAGTAGAGGCGCGCATGTAGCATGTACACGTACGTACAACGGCCAGTGTGCAAGAAAGAAAATACAGCCACGTATGTGTACATATGGGCGGGGTCTCGAACGCCTACTCGCGCATACGTACAAGCTCTACTACGCCGTGCAGCTCTGTTTCCAACACGGGGAAAAGGTCTCCAACAACATAGCGGAATATGAAGTCTTGATAGCAGGCTTGAAGGCCGCGGCCGCCCTCGTAGTAAAATGTCTTACCATCAAAGATGATTCACAACTCCTCGTCAACTTCTCCAACAAAGTATACGAGCCAAGGGATGAGCACATGGAAGCCTACCTTGCGGAGGTCTGCAGGATGGAGAAGCAGTTCTGGGGGCTGGATCTACAACACGTGCCCCGTGGCACCAACCAGGAGGCCGACGACATCGCCAAACGAGCATCCAGGCGACTGCCTCAGGAGCCTGGCGTCTTCGAAGAGCGGCTCTTCAAGCCCTCGGCCACGCCATCACTGTCAAGTGTGGTGCAGCCTCGGGAGGAGCTCCCCAGCAGCCAGCCTCGGGAGCCCCGGCATGTGGCCCGGCCTTAGGGGCACGTCTGCTCTTGACAATGGAGCCTCAGGAGGGGTGCTGGATCACGGAGCTCCGGAGCTATCTGACGCAAGGGATCTTGCCAGAGAAGGAGGAAGAAGCGGAGCGCGTGGTGCGGCAGGCCACAACATACTGCATCAGGGATGGGGAGCTCTACCGAAGGCGACCGAATGACGTGTCCCTGTGCTGCATCTCCAGGGAGCAAGGGAAGGAACTGCTAGCGGATATACACGGCGGAGACTGTGGGCATCATTCATCGTCGCGGACCCTCGTTGGCAAGGCATTCCGCAGTGGATTCTATTGGCCAACTGCACTCAATAATGCCGTCGAGCTGGTGAAGGCTTGCGAGTCCTGCCAGTTCCACGCCAAGCAGATCCATCAGCCGACTGGAGGTCTGCAAACTATACCTCTCTCATGGCCATTCGCAGTCTGGGGGTTGGATATCCTAGGCCCATTTCCTTGGGCGCCAGGGGGCTATCGCTACCTCTACATCGCCGTGGACAAGTTCACTAAGTGGACTGAAGTGGAAGCTGTCCGCACAATCCCCGCAGGGTCTGCGGTCAAGTTCATCAAGGGCATCGTGAGCCGGTTCGGGGTACCAAACCACATCATCACCGACAACGGTTCGCAGTTCACTAGTAACCTCTTCAAATCATACTGTGCTAACCTCGAAACACCGATATGTTACGCTTCAGTGGCGCACCCCCGGAGCAACGGTTAGGCCAAGCGGGCCAACGCGGAGGTCCTGATGGGCCTCAAAACCAGAATGTTCAAGAAGTTGGAGGCCTGTGGCCGAGGTTGGTACGACGAGCTTCAGTCTGTGTTGTGGTCCATCCGCACGACCGCGACCAAGCCAACCGGCGAGACCCCATTCTTCATGGTCTATGGAGCTGAAGCGGTCCTCCCTCACGAGGTCAGACGTCGTTCCGCGCGGGTCCTGGCGTTCGACGAGGCGTAGCAGGACGCTATGCGGGGGACAGACCTCGTGCTGGGGGAGGAGCGTCACCGGGAAGCTGCGCTCCGAGCAGCAAGGTACCAACAAGCGCTACGCCGATACCACTGCCGCAACATCTGCCCCAGGACACTCGAGGTAGGAGACCTCGTGCTCAGGCGGGTCCTCTCCAGGGAGGGACTGCATTAGCTCTCTCCCATGTGGGAGGGCCCGTTCAAGGTTGTTCATGTTTCCAGGCCCGGCTCCGCGCGCCTGGAGACTCGGGAGGGGGTGCCCGTCCAGAACGCGTGGAACATCCAGCACCTCCGGAGATTTTACCCTTGAAAAGGCCCTGAGCCTATGAAGAAGGCGAATGCCTGTGATGCTGTTGCGTTTTGGAAAAGGCCCTGAGCCTGTCAAGAAGGCGAATGCCTGTGAAGCTGTTGCGTTTTGGAAAAGGCCCTGAGCCTGTGAAGAAGGCGAATGCATGTGAAGCTGTTGCGTTTTTGGAAAAGGCCCTGAGCCTGTGAAGAAGGCGAATGCCTGTGAAGCTGTTGCGTTTTGGAAAAGGCCCTGAGCCTGTGAAGAAGGCGAATGCCTGTGAAGCTGTTGCATTTTGGAAAAGTCCCTGAGCCTGTGAAGAAGGCGAACGCCTGTGAAGTCTATCCTCACAAGAAAGGCCCGGAGCCTGTGAAGAAGGCCAACGCCTGTGAAGCTCGCCGCCCGTGACACTCTCACGTAATAATGAGTGGGGCTGTACATGCCCCAGAGTCTCAGGAGCGCCGGCCTCAGGCCCTGGGGCTCCCTCCCACGCCCAGTGGCAGCACTTAGCTCCACGCTGGTGAGAAGACGTCGAAGACTAGATTAGGTGCCGGACACGCATTTTCTCATTTGCTTTCTGTAGTTGGCTGTTCATCCCCATTCGAGGTTTTGCTGAAGTTTTTGTCATCTTTGGTTTGTGACTCTTTGCCTTTTTCGCTCTCCTGCCCCGATTTCTCTTGCGCAAGTCTCGCGAGGGGGCACCGCGGGCACCCTCGCGAGCATTTTCTGCCCTTGTCGTTCGAGGCTACCCAACCCGGGTCCACTACAGGAGCACCCCTCCAGTCCGTGCCCCACGGGCATCACGACACGAACACAGGGCCTGGGTCGATCGCCTCCACGGCTAAGGCCGGGAACTACCTCTCCAGACTACCCCCCACAGGACATGGAACGTTCGACAAAGCCTCGGCCTCGAGATGCAAGGGTCGCGACAAGCCCTCCCCCCGAGCTAAGTAATTCCTGCACACTGGCGCACGGCATGAGGTCACAAATACCAAATAGTGAAAGCAGTACAATAATTAAACAATAATAGTCCCAGCACACCCTCGCGGGGCCCTACACTATTGTCTTTTTGCGCAGGGAAAGGGAAAATAAAACAGGCACGAATCGCCCGGCATCATCTCGCTAGGAAGACTCGAACTGCCTCTGGAGCTCAGAAGGACTCAGTCTCGCGCTTCACCGAGGCGCGACGGCGGGCAGGCCCGCTACCTCCCTCCAGGCGAGCGCGGCTGTGCAGAGGCTGGTCGCGGCCACCGCTGGAGGAGCCGCTACTCGAAGAAGAGCCCTCAAAACTCGATGAACCACGACCGCCACCGGCCGCACGCGTGCTGTCATCTTCATCGTCGCTAGGGCAGGACCCACGGCCGCGATCGTCACTCTCGGGGCAACATCCAGCGCGGTGACCATCTTCCCCGAACACCCTCACGTAGAGGGTGGCGTCGCCATCGAACTTGAAGTGCAGGGTGCACCGCCGAACCAGACCATGCGCGCGGGCAAACGTTTGCCAGCCGCGGGTTAGGGCCAAACTCCCGGCTGAGGAGACCTCCAGCGAAGCCAAGGAAGCTCGGCCACAGCAACCATCCGCCTGGAGCTAGAGGCCTCCCGGGGCCCCCGCCGGAAGCTCACCTAGGAGGAAGCAGGGGAGTTGGAGCCGGGTGCTGGCTGGCTCCGCCGCCCACACAACAAACTCTGGCAGTACCTCTGCCGAGTGGAAGCGCGGCCTAGGGGGGCGCACGGCCGTGACACGTCCCCCAGCGGCGGCCGGCCGCCCTTCTCCACGCAGAAGATCGCCTCCGTGACCGTGGGGAGCCACCATGGGAGTCACAGGGTTTTTGCGGGGACGGCTTCGGCCGCGCTTGGGTGGAGGAGAGTCAAGTTCCGCCTGGCGGGCCTAACCTTTCTCCGCAGCCGAGAACCTTTTTGGCGGAGCCATGAAAGAAAAGGAGAAGCAAGAAGGGATGGATCGGAAGGGCAGGCGCCGCCCCGTACTTATAGCCGGAGGAGGCCAACAGTCTGCCTCCACGACCACAGGTAATCATGACCCACTTTGCATATAGGGACCTGACGGTTCGCACAGTTTCCGAGGCGTCGTGGGGGAGCGGGGCCGCCCACGTCCTATCAACTGCCACGCAGCGCCCAAGGCCGCAGGCTGTTAGGGCCCGCGGCGCTTCGCACTTGCCCCTTCGCCTCTCTACTCAGCCAAGTCCGGGCGCGCCTTGGGCCCGGGGGCTACTGTCGGCGTTCTGGGAACAGGGGTCCCCAGACTTGCCTACCTGCGGCCTGCAACGTGGCTCAAGGGGCGGCCCAGCATGGCCCATCTTCGTCAACACGAGCTCAAGACCCTCGCGAGGGGCCAAGCCTCGCGGGGCAGACGACAAGAGGCTTCCTCAAGCACGGCCTCGTTAGGCTGGCTCGCGAGGAGGCGGAGAGATCGAGGCGGGGTACCTCACGAGGTGCCCATGACGCAAGCGATGATGACCAAGGGCGCCAGGTGGGCGCCAGCCCGCACAGTGTCCTTCTTTCCTCTTTGGTGCAAAGGGGGCAAGCGCAGGCAAAAGCATCAAGCAAAGGCATCCATTTCGGTGCAACAAGACCAAGACCAGCAGGACGGCAGGATGGAAGTCATCGTGGAGCCCAAGCCGGTGTCACCACCAGAGCCTTTGACAGGCGAGGACCAACTTTAGTCAGGATAAGTGTACTAGATGTTCCCCTTCAAAATGGCCAATTGTTGGCGCCCTTCCTGCTCAATATTTGGGAAGAGGCCCATGGCCTTTGCCTATAAATAGGACTAGCCACCCCTAGGGTAGAGGAGGGAGAAGACAGTCGGATCCTCACCAAGAAACAAGTAGAGAGAGCGACTGAACTCCCCTTAGCAGTTCATCGCACCAGCCAAGAACAGACCCTCGCGAGGCTGTTCTCCCTTGTATTGTTCATCATCAGCCCAAGAGGCAATCCACCACACCACACACTGGAGTAGGGTATTACACCACAATGGTGGCCTGAACTAGTATAAACTCCGTGTCTCTTGTGTTGTTCCTTTGATTGCTTAGTTCATAGCGAGGCGGTGAGGTGCAGGTAGGCAGAGGGCTAAATCTCTGCGCGCACCCCAGTGTTCGAATCTAGTGGGTCTGCCGGAACCCCAAATCCGACAAAAATCTACTGAAGGACATATATATTCCAAACAATATGATATAATCTCTATAACCAAGGTAGTAGGGACGAGGAGTAAACAAAGGGAGTAGTAAATTTTTCTCCTTGTCCTGCGAGCCATCGGGCGCGTGGGTGAGGGAGCGGGCATAAGGCGTACAATACTAAACAAGCTTCACCTCATCCTGCAAGCTACCGCGCCCATGGGCGAGGGAGACGGCGTACTAAGCAAGCTTCTTCTTGTTCCGCGAGTTGACGGGACACATCAAAAGTACTCCAGTGTATAGAGCCTTGCCTCTAAGGTAGGCCCCACATGGTTTGCCTCTTTTTTAACATAACGCGTCAAGTCGCAATTTTTTTGTTCAACCATGGTAGACGATCCTCCCTCCACCAAGTGGACAACCAGTACACGTGCCAAATTACCATGTGGGCTGCCTTTGCATACAGAAATGAGCTCCACCGTGTACCCGTGCGGGTGTGGTTGGGAAAGAGACGGGAGTACGTGTGCACCTCCTCTCTTCGCACACGTCCCCCACCTACGTGGGTGTGTGTGAGAGATACAAACCGCGTTCGTGAGTGTTTTTTGTTTTGGGGTGGGGGTGGGGGGTTGATTTTGTGAATGTATTTGTGGGAATATGTGTCGATGACATCTCAAACAAAATTTTGCATGCAATGTATGTGAAATGGAGGCCTATCCATATCGTATATAGAGGGTCAGGCGATCCACGAAAA
Organism: Triticum aestivum; assembly: GCF_018294505.1. Taxonomy (NCBI): domain Eukaryota; kingdom Viridiplantae; phylum Streptophyta; class Magnoliopsida; order Poales; family Poaceae; genus Triticum; species Triticum aestivum. The sequence goes on from NC_057813.1 coordinate 199,896,371, forward strand.
GAGAAGGAGGTGTCATCGATATCGATAGAGTCGAAGAGAGGATCAAGTGGGTGGGTGCGAGATCGATGAAGAGAGCCATCGAAATTGTTTGTGTGTGCAAGTCAAAGATATAGGGCGTCTGACCTATCGGAACGTCAGAGGGCACAGGTCAAGATTGTGTGTGGCAGAGAGACATGACTCGAGTGCTCGATGTATCAGTGTGTGTGGGGGGGGGAGGGGGTGGATGGAGGGGTAGGCAGAGGCCTAACTATAGAGGTAGAACGACTCGTGTATATGTTGAGAAGGAGAGACCCAACTATGTCTTGAGGGAGATCGGTCGACATCCATACATAACTGAAGGACGGGAAATATGATGGGACAGAGAGAGAGAGAGAGGAGAGAGAGAGAGAGGGAGGGAGAGTGGTAGAGTGCTGGATGGGTGATGGAGTTGCTTCTCGAAGATGGTGGGAGAGGCCTACTAGACAAACTAAGGGTGGAACTGCATTGTTATCAATAAGAGTGGGGATGTGTTTCTGTGTATGCCTGTGCGTGATAGATCTGTCGGGATGCATCCATGGATGATGAAGGGAACCATGTGTTTGGTAAGCAAACCTAACTAGATCGGTAGATCAATTGTTGTTTGTCGGATGAAGAGAGACATAACTAATGAGGTAGATCAATCGACGCGTGGGTAAAAAGGAGTTATAAGGACCTAGCTAGCTTTATGTATAGTGGGAGATCGGTCAGTGTACGTCCATTTGTTAGAGGCAAATAAGGCCCAGCGAGACGGATAGATAGAGAGAATGGAGCTAGGAGGTGGTGCGAGAGGCCCAACTACTAGCTAGATAGGGGGAGGAGTGTGCGGTTGTGAGATCGATGAAAAGAGGGGCGAGAGTTTACACGTGTGTGTGACCGTATGAGAGACACGAGGCAAGGACACATAAAGGAGGAGATTGAAGGTGCGTGTGTATGTTGTAGGCATGCATCGCTGGGAGGTTTATCGATCGGTGTGTGTGGATAGGAGTTGTGGAGACTCTAGGAGAATGACCTAAATAAAAAAAAAATGAATGTGCCCGGTGGATAGAATGCCGAGGGAGGGGGAGGGCGAGGAGGGCGTGTGCATGCATGAGAGAAAGTTAGTGGTATCTACAAAGGTTAGAGGATTGTGTGGGTGTAAGAGACTAACAAAGATCATAATTTGATATGAAAGTGGATTCATATATTTGAATAGGAGATCATAGTGTTTTAAACATACGCATGCATGAATATAGCGGTGATACGCGTGCTGTGCACATGTTATACCATAATGTGATAATGCATGGCGTTTGCAACTCACAGCTAAATGTCAAACAATCTAAACCATACTATACATCAAACAATCTCACATTTTATTTGAATTTGTGATAACGTGTGGCGTTTCCAGCTTACAACTAAATATCGAACAATCTAAACAAAACTATATATCGAACGTTCTCACGTTTTATTTGAATTTGTGGTAATGTGTGGTGTTTGCAACTCACATCTAAATAGTTGTAGGCGTAGGGGGCGGGGCACCATACATAATGTGATAAACACATTATACATATGAGACATGGTTTAGATTATGAAGATCTAGCTAGAGCTAGAAATGTAATGTGATTTGAAATCAACATAAAGTGGATTCAAAAATTCGAGTTCGAGTTCATATAGTACACATAGTTCATATGTAACTCAAGACTAATCATGTGGTGTGCTATGAATATAATACACAAACGATGGTTTAACTTGACAATACTAATGATTGTAGATCTTATTAAAATAGAGAAACGAATTCAAATGGTTTGACTTCACAACAATCATTATTGTAGATCTTATTCAAATAGAGAAATGAATTCAAATTTAGTTGCTATTGAAGCGGTAGTATATACGTTTGGAATGCACTAAAACGTTCATTTGAGTAGTAGGTTGCATGCATTATACACGTAGCAAAATATTTTAATTGAACATAACATGAATTCAAAGTTTTGAATGACATTTGTAGTGCGAATTGATTTGGTACAATACACGTTAGGCTTGTCCGAAAATTTCAACTCACGCCTTGTTAGACCGAAATATTTAAGATACATCTTTCTCTCGTTGTGCTCCGACAACTCCCTCCATCTCAACCCGCGTCTTGCCATTCCAAAATTACAACGCGCACGAAAACTCCCACCTCCTGTGAAATCCCGACATGTGAAATGCCCGTGGTACCCCTAAACCGAAAGAACCGCCTCAAATCGGTGGGGGTACTTTTGTAACTTACCCCACATTTCGGACAAGCGCGTCTTCCCCACTCCCATCCCATCCGCCCACCCATTCATACACCAAGGCCGCGAAAACCCGCGACGAAGCCCCACACCCTCCTCCGTCCGCCACCCAGTCGGAGCCTCTTCCCCGACGTCGTCCACAACAACACCTCGATGTCCCCATCCACCGTACCGGATGAGGATCCGTCGTCGATCTCGTCATCCCGCCGGTTCAGCCACCCCGTCCTCCACCTCCATGGAGCTGCCCCGACGTTCCCCTTGTCTTCCGCGCCACTTCCATTCCCACACCGCCGCCTTCACCTGCACCACCGGAAGAGCATCATCATCACTGTTTCCTCGGATGAAGCTGCGGCCTAATCGGCGCCACCAAAGAGGTTGTACACTAATCGCCGCATTTTCTTCTTGATTCGATCTCACGGTGCTGCCGGCGCTCGGTCCGGAGCCGACACGGCGCGGCTCCATCCACGGCGGCATCACCGGCCACTTCCTCCACGGTGTCGCCCCCTCGGCGGCGACGTCCACATCAGTAGGAGCTGTTGCTGCTTTAGCTCTAGCTTGTGCTGCTGCTCTGCTCTTGCTCGCGGTCCCCTGCCTGGTCTGCTCTTGCTATTGCTATTGCTCTTGCTCGCACTGCTGCTCTCACTCTTTCTCTTGCTTGCGATGCTGCTCCGATGTAGCTACACTTCAGTCGACTGAATCGACTTTTGGGTCAGTCGATTTTCAGGGGGTGGGGGCTCGCCGGGGTGAAGGAAGAACCAGCCGCAGCAGGGAGGGGGGCTCACCGGAGAGGTACCCCACTATCTATCTTAGGGTTCAGGGTGGGGGCGGTGGTCGCCGGCGGTGGCATGGGGATCGCCGGAGAAAAAGCTCGGCACAGGGGGCCTAGAGGGATGGCCAGGGCGGCGGCGGACCGGCGGTGGGGAGTGTTTTTGGGGCGGGCAGGGCGGCGCACCGCCGGCCGTGGGCGGCGGCGGGCTGCTATTTGGCCGGTGGTGGCTGGTGGCTCAGGGGGGTGGAGGTTGAAGATGAACTACAGGCCCTTTATTTCGTATCCAACGGCTGCAAAATCGACTGACCAGAGATGAAAAAGTCAGTCGACTGACGTGTAGCCTCACCTTGCTAGTGCGTTTAGTTTCGACAGTAAAATTCAGTTTCGATAGCAAAATTCAGTTTTGACAGTTAAGTTCAATTTCGACAGTTAAATTCAGTTTCGACAGTTAAAAGGTCAAAGATGAGCAGCTGATGTATTTACATCTAGCACTTTGTGGTTATGTATTTTACGTCATGTATTGGAGATGCTATTAGAATTCCACTCAGGTTAACACTGTCTCTCTTGTCCTGCTTCAGCCTCGGCGTAGTACAAGTCACCGGAGCTGCTCCAATGACGAGACCCTCCATCACAGCGGAGCACTACCTCAGGCTCCATCTCCAGATGCCTAAGATCTTCTTCCCCTCCTCCGACAGCCAAGTCAGCCAGAGCATCCTCACTGGCCAACCCAATCATGCTGAGATCGACATGGCTTCGCCAAAGAGGTTGTACACTTGTTGCATCTCTTTTTTACTCTACATGTTATATATATTGTCCACTGAGAACACGTAGTAATGGGAAATACGATTATTTTACCCTACTATATGACAAGTAGTGAGGTACCAAGCAACCTAGCTATCCATGATGGACTCTCTTGAACGCCATCGTTATTTATCTCTGCGCGTTTGAGCTGTGCATTTGTAGATGGCCCTGGGAGTTGAGCTAGTAGGGCAGTGGCCTGGGTCCAAAGTAATAGAAGTAGCACAAAAATATTTTTTTAGTGTAGGCTTTTCCTTGCTCATGCCTGCCTACTAGAATCACCAGTGCTTGAAAGGAAAAGTGAATAAAAAACATAGGAATTGGAAAGTTTCCTATGGTACTACTATTCATGAATTTGGTTCAAAGGAATGGAGCAAAGGAAAACTGTAGGATTTGTTCCTTTAGTGTCTCCTTGAAAGAAAAAACATAGGAATTTTAATTTTCACTTGTCCTCCTTTTCAAATTCCTATTCATGAAGCACAAGACTAAGAGATAGTAGCATATAGCATTATAACCGTACATTTTCTTGTGGTTTAACTTAATCTCACCATGCTTCTTTGCATCTTGTGATCTTCCAATTGTTGTGAATCAAACACCCAGATTGGTAGAAATCCTTTGTTTTTAAGTTCTCTGTTTTGCACGTGCATTCCTATCCTATTCCTGTCTATCTCCTATCCCTGCATTGTTGAAATCCTCCAATTCAAACGAGCCCTTACAGGATTACTTCTCTTACGTATTGTTGTTAAAGAAAACCTTGCGTGGTTTGTCCCTCTCCTGCTGCGTCGTCGTCCACCCCAGCTCAGCTGCTCCAACGATAGAAGGGTCCAGCACAGCAGGGATCTGGCCTCTAGACTATCTTTCGCCGCCTCAGATCTTCTTCCCCGCCACCGGCAGCCATGAAAACTGCATTACCATCATCAACCGAGCAGATGACCTCGAGGACTACATGGGTCCGCAAGAGAGGTCGCACTCTTTTGTGTCTGCTTACGTTATGCATCGCTTAATATTACATGCTACTTTATCATCCTGTTCACCGATTAGACTCCGAGTTAGCTCCAAACTAATGGTCAAACTTGAGTTTTTAAATGGTTGTGGGGTACATATCAGGGCCGCAATCAATAGTATCTATCTACTATCTGGTTAATCTCCGGTGTCTACTATGAGTTTCATGTTGGGTGGGAAACAAACAGTAAAGAAGCCATTATCTGTATTTTTTAACTGAAGCCATTATCTGCCTGCTATTATTGGTTTTGGGTCTATCCACAGGTTGCTACCATCACTCTGGATTTCTGCATGCACTCCTTACATAATCTCACTATGTTTTATTCCTATGCATGACAGTTATTATAAACAATGGAACTGAACATGTAGAGAAAAAGAGACGAGCCTTGCGTGGCAATAAAATTTCATGCAGACGTCGCTCCATGGTAGGCGCAAAGGCAGCCCCCCTCCATGCATTTCGGATTGTAATCGAGAGGAAGATATCTGTTCTGAGGGGGATTCAGAAGGAGAAGACAACTCCTATTTACCCCCTGAGGTCTTCGCTCTAACTTGGCATGCTGATGTTGGTTATATCATGCATATGGTGCCTTGCATTGCTTACTTTATACATCAAATATGTCATCTTCTTAGTTTAGACATCCTTTGTGTGAATGCCATCTGTTTAGTTTATTCATCGTTTATGTGAATTATGCAACACCATCTTGTTTAGCCAGGCATCATATATGTGAATTTTGCAATGCCATCCTGCTTAGCCAGTCATCTTATATGTAAATTATATCAGGCCATCCTTTTTTTCGTTACATATTACATTTGTCAACAATGTTAGTACATTCAACTGCTCTTCGTGTGCATCAGCCATTTGACACGGTGATGGCAAATTCTGGAGTGAAAACAAGGTCTTCAGAGCAGACTATGCTATCTGACGAAGTGCATATCTCGCTGGCTACGAATATCTCCTCAGGGGAGGATTCAGAGATAGATGACCAGTCCTATTCCCCCCACGAGGTGTATGCTCTAACTTGGCAGGGTTATGTTGCTCATATCGTGCGTATGGTGTCTTGCATTGCTATGTCATTTGATTAGTTTAGACATGCTTTGTGTGAATGCCACCTGTTCAGTGTCTAATTACCATATATGTGAATTATGCATTGCCATCTTGTTGCAAGACATTATATATGTGAATTATGCAATGCTATCTTGTTGCAAAGGCATTATATATGTGAATTATGCAATGCCATGCTGTTTAGCCAATCATCATGTATGTGAATTATATCATGCTATCATTTTTTTGTATTACGTGTTCCATTTGTCGACAACGTTTGTATATTCAACTACTCTTCCTGTGCATCAGCCATTTGAAGCGGTGATGGAAGTATCTGGAGTGAAAACAAGGTATTCAGAGCAGACAATGCTACCTGCTGAAGCAGACATCTTGCTGGTTACAGAGAGCTCCTCAGAGGAGGATTCAGAGACTGATGACCAGTCCTATTTCCCCCCTGAGGTCTATGCTCAAACTTGGCAGGGTTATATTACCCATGTCATGCATGTTGTCTTGCATTGCTTAGTTTTTACATCATATATGGATTGCCATCTGCTTACTTGCTTACTATATAAATCATATATTTGAATTATATCATGCCATCATGTTTACATAGTACATACACATCATCTATCTGAATTATGGCATGGCAACCCATTTAATAAAGACATCATATAGTTATATCATCTCATCCTGTTTAGTGTTTACAGTCATCATATTTTGAATTATGGCATTCTATCCGTGAATGTATGTGAATTATGGCATGCCAACCTATTTAATAAACACATTATATAGTTATATCATGTCATCCTGTTTACATAGTCATCATATTTTGAACTATGTCTTTCCATCTTTTTTAGTTAGCCATCATAATGTGAAATTGTGTCATGCTATCCTGTTTAGTTAGCCATCATATATGTGAAATTGTGTCATGCTATCCTGTTTGGTTAGACAACATAAATGTGAATTATTTCATGCCCTCTTTTATTCCCCACTATCCATTGCACCTGTCTATCATACAATGTCTATACTTTCAATTACTTTTCTTGTTTATCAGCCATTTGAATTGGAGAGGGTGATGGCAGTATCTAAGGGAGTAACAACACGGTCTTCAGAAAAGATAGTGCTACCAGTTGATGCAGATAGAACCACGGTTGTACTTGCCCAAGGACCAGATCCACCACACATAACCCAGACTCTCGCAGATTGTACCCCTACCCAGTTGGACAGAGAACCAGCTACACCCCTTCTAACCCCAACCCCGGCAGATAGTAACCCAGTTCCAGTTGACACAACACCGTCTCCACCACAGAGCACCCAAACACGAGCAGTTAGTAAGGGAACTGCAGTGCCCAAAGCACGAGGACCACCACTCCGAATCCCAACTCAACGCTTAAAGGAGAAGAAGATTTGTTCTCAGGTCAGGTTCTGTAGCTATGGTTCATACTCCTTTGCTCTTGCATTACTGTATTTACTCATACCAACTATTTTCAAATTTGAAGGATGGAATTGAAACTCCAATGGCGCAACAGGTATGTTTTAAACCTGTTTCTTTAACTGGTTTGCTGTTGTAACCTGCTCTATGTTGATTTCAGTTTCAATTGAATAAACAGTTATGTTCTCATGTCATGCACATTACAAGTGTTGTTATTGCTCTATAGTTTCCCACACTTATATTCTGTCTATTCTGCTTTGTCTTGAACAAATATTATTTGAACTGTGTCTCTATCTTGATTTGGCAACAAAAACTAGAATGATATAGACCATAAAGTGACCATGGTACATAGATATATGTTTGTTTCATGCTGTTATCCTGTCCACTTTACTACTGAACTCATTTACCAAAATGAGTTTCATATACAACATGGTAAACCTGTGATGTGTCTGCTTGTTTCTCTTTTAGAATGCGGACAAAATATTGGAGAACAGTACCGCGTTATGCAATGGTAAAGGAAGTAATGCAGATAAGGTTCAAGATAGTGAGACATCCCTGTTGGTCTCCAAGAAAGCTGATAAAAACTATCTTGACGACAGTGAGAGAACCCAAAAGTCCTGTCTTGATGTAGTGTTCGAGTTACTGGCCACTACTGCTGGCACAAGCTCTTCGAACTCGCTGCCTGAATCAGTTCGTCTTCTTGAGTCTCAACTTCAAGTTGAAAGACATCGATCAGATGTGCTGCGACAGGAAGCTGAAGGACTGAGGAAGTCCCTGCAGAATTCAGATGCATACTTCCTGGTGCAACAGCAAGCGCTGGAGGATTTAAGCGCCAAACAAGAGAAAGTTAATAAGCTTGCTAAGCATCTTGCCAGCATTATGGGTACCCAGGATATTGTTTCTTGAGATCTTCTGAAGTGGTTTCAGTTCTGGATTTGTTTCGCTGCGGCATTTATATGCGCTGGTCGCCAACTTTGACAACGAGTGTATATGATATGCTGCTTTGTTCCCTATATTTGCACTGGTGGCGAACTTTGATGCCCAGTGGATGTAATATGTGTAATAGCCGTGATAGCCTAGCGTTAGTTGCTTGCTTATTTATTTCCTTGTTGTCTTGTTTATTTGTTTGCTTGTAGTCGGTGCAGCTCTTTTTCCGCGGTTTGCTAGTGGCCGCAATAACCTATTTTTTAAAACTAGGCCACAATAACCATGGGCTACATATTTACTGTAGTGACACTAGGCCTCCTACCGGCCGTAGAAACAATGGCCCTTCTACGGGCCGTAGAAACAATGGGCCTTCTACGGGTCGTAGAAACAATGGGCCTTCTACGGGCCGTATCATCAATGGGCCTTATATGGGCCGTAGGATCGATTGGCCAAACATGTGCCAATAACAAACCGCATTATGGCCGTAAACGGGCTAGAGTTGGAATCGTCAGTTCATGGGCCGACCATAACGGGCCGTCGTTAATAGGCCGTATTTGATGTCGCTATGAAAACTTCCCAATGTATTAACGGGCCACAGACGGGCCGACTGTAACAACCGGCTGAATTTGGCCCACAAGCAGAAAATGACAATAACGGGTCGTAAGTAACTGAATGCTGGAAATGATCCCAAGAATAAATGGGCCCTGAGAAGGCCGAAAGATAACATGGGCTGGAAACGGCCCAATGGAATAATGGGCCGTTAATGGGTATAAAGAGATACACTGTTTATTACGGGCCAGTTTCACCACGAGCCGGTAATGGGCCAAGAGTTACAAAGGGCCTCATGTGGGCCGAAAGACGTCATGGGCCATACATGGGCCGGAAGTTAAAACGGGCTGCAATCATATTGGACGGCCCATATGAGGCTACTAGGCCTAATTCGGATAGGTCGTAACGGGCCCTGGTTTAGCGGGCTGTAAATGTAGTATATGCGAACAAGCCGTTAACAGGCTTTCAGTTGGCGGACCCACCACCTTTTGACCAAGTCAAACGGGCCGGCCTTTTCACAGGAATGGGCCTCTATTGGGCTGTGCCATGTGTCGACGTATCATAGGCGCCTTCTGTCTAATGAGTGGATGACATCTGTCCCAACAATGAGCCGACACCTATTTCCTCCAGCAAATGATGATTTTACACGTGGAAAATCCCCATTGGTTGGGGCTATTAACGGGTTATCAGATCCAAAACCGGACCCGATAGCTTAACAGCGTTCCGTTACGGTGGATGCTACGTGTCGGTCACCCTTGACGAAAGCACTTCTATGACGCGCGATTTATCATCATGGAAGTGGACACTTCCGTAATGATAATTTTGGTAATGTCATGGAACACTTCTACGACAACACATGTATGACTATCTTGATTCTGTCATAAAATCGTCGTGGATGTACATGCATGACAAAAAATGCGACCTACTGTGACAAACACGTATCATCACGGAAGTGTATTTTTTTGTAGTGTATCTCACAAGCATAACATAAATGTAGCATCAAGTAGCAACAACCAACCAAAGTAGCAAGGCAAATAAGAATCAACAAAGAAGCATAAGACTATCTCCCTCTCTCTCGAAGCCTATGATCTATACACTTTCTCCCCCTTTGGAAACAAGTTACCAAAATGTTAGAAAATGTATAGTGCTACACGACACTCTAGGCACGATCTCCGGGAGCTCCTGAAGGGGTCTTCTGGCTTGTTGCTCTGGTGTGCTGATACGTCTCCAACGTATCTATAATTTTTGATTGTTCCATGCTATTACATTATCATTCTTGGATGTTTTACAATCATTTATAGCAACTTCATATCATTTTTGGGACTAACCTATTGACATAGTGCCCAGTGCCAGTTGCTGTTTTTTGCTTGTTTTTTACTTCGCAGAAAATCAACAACAAATGGACTCCAAACGCAGTGAAACTTTTTGGTGATTTTTTCTGGACCAGAAGACACCTATTGGGCCAAGAAAGTACCTGAGGGGAGCTCCGAGGGGAGCACAACCCACCAGGGCGCCCAGGGGGCCCAGGCACGCCCAGGTGAGTTGTGCCCACCTCGGTGGCCTCCCGCACTGCCTCTTTGCTCTGTAAATACGCCAATATTCCAAAAACCCTACGGGAGTCGATGAATATCAATCTCAGCTGCCGCAAGTTCCACAACCACCAAATCCAATCTACACACAATCACAGATGGGTTCATCATCCTCATTGGTGCCTCTCCTATGATACGTGAGTAGTTCATTGTAGACCTATGGGTCCGTAGTTAGTAGCTAGATGGCTTCCTCTCTCTCTTTTGATTCTCAATACAATGGTCTCCTGGAGATCTATTTGATGTAACTCTTTTTGTGGTGTGTTTGTTGGGATCCGATGAACTTTGAGTTTATGATCACATCTACATTTTTATCCATGAAAGTTATTTGAGTCTTTTGATCTCTTATATGCATGGTTACTTATAGCCTCGTATTTCTTCTTCGAATCTTTGGTCTAGATAGGCCAACTAGATCATTTTTTCTTGCCATGGGAAGAGGTGCTTTGTGATGGGTTTGATCTTACAGTGCTTGATCCCAGTGACATAAGGGGAACCTACACGTATGTATCGTTGCTATTAAGGATAACAAGATGGGGTCTATTTATACATAAATATATCTTATCTACATCATGTCATTGTTCTTATTGCATTACTCCGTTTCTCCATGAACTTAATACACTAGATGAATGCTGGATAGCGGTCGATGTGTGGAGTAACAGTAGTAGATGTAGGCAGGAGTGGGTCTACTAATATTGGACGTGATGCCTATATAATGATCATTGCCTCGATATCGTCATGATTATTTGAAGTTCTATCAATTGCCCAACATTAATTTGTTTACCCACCGTACGCCATTTTTATCGAGAGAAGCCACTAGTGAAATCTACGCCCCCCAGGTCTCTTCTTTATTATATTTGCCTTTGCGATCTATTTTTATTTGCTTTTATTTTCAGATCAGTTAATCCAAAAATAGAAAAATACCTTGCTGCAAATTTTATTTATTTATTTTATCCATGAGGGATTGACAACCCCTCTCTCATGTCGGGTTGCAAGTATTTGTTCTTTGTGTGATGGAGCTATTTACATGGTGTTGCATGGTTCTCCTACTGGTTCGATAACCTTGGTCTCATCACTGAGGGAAATACCTATCATAGCTGTGCTGCATCATCCCTTCCTCTTTGGGGAAATACCGATGTAGTTCAAGCCGCATCAAAAGGAATTTCTGGCGCTATTGCCGGGGAGACATCACCAACATCTATCAGGTTCCTAATCACAAATCTTGTCGGGTGGTAGGTGCGACATATGCCAACGGGTGGCTTATCGTTGTGGAAGCCAGTAAGACATCACCGGTGCCTGGAAATGGGATAAGGCGAAGACATGCACGGCGATGAATCTTACCCAGGTTTGGGGCTCTCCGTGGAGATAACACCCCTAGTCCTGCTCTGCGGGGTCTCCGCATGATCACTAGATCGAGACAAGTAGCTACAAGAGGCTCCTTGAGCTGTTCGGCTAGAGGAAGAAGAAGGGCAAGGCTAGCTCTCCTCTTCTCTCTATGTGGTGTCTAAAACTCTAAGAGATCAACCCATTGCATGGGTGCTCCGGGGGGTTTATATAGGCCTACCCCCGGGGGTACAATGGTAATCCGGTTGGATGCGGGTCCAGGCCGTCAGTGTCTATAGTCGCCGGCTTCTCCGCCACCCGCTGGGGCCCGCCGACTTGTGGGTCCCGCCGGCTGCTAGTCTCTTGGCCGACAGGCTGGGCCCACCGCCTAGGGGTCTTGTCGGCTGCTGATTACTGTAGCCTTGCTCTTGGTGACGATGGCTTTGTCGGGGTAAGCATGGCTACAGTGCCGCCGCCTGGCGGGTGTTCACTATAGCATTATCCCATCTTGTCCGCTTAATGGTGCACAAACTTCCAGGGCGGGAGCAGGCCGACTGCTGGGTGCCGGCCTCCACCCAGGCCGACTAGCCAAGCCTGGCCGCCTTCTGGTATCTCTCTGGCAGGAAGGGCCGGCCGCCTATGGGCCGTATTGACAGCCTGTCATGGGTGATGTAATGGTGAACATGGCAACAGTGCCGCACCGGACAAGGAGTGGCCACCCCGTACCGCGCATTGTGGCCACGCTTGCTCCGGGATTTGGGGGTGGCAGGCTTCATTGTAGCCACTCCCCGTCTTATCGCCGTTACATGGGCGCAAACTTAGAGGGTGCGAGTCGGGCCGCCTGCTAGGAGCCGGCTCTCTGATGGCCGGCTACTAGGAATCGGCCCTTGTTGAGAGGGCTAGCAGAGCCTTGCTGCCTTCAGGCAGCCGGTCGGTTGGACAGCCGACCAGGAGAAGGCGGCCCTGCGTCTTGGAAGTCGGAGGGCGCCGTCAGCCCATTATTTTTTGAAGAGCCAGGGGGAGCTGGTTAGGCTACCCGTGGTCATTTACTCCGACAGTAGTCCCCGAAGCTGGCCGGGCTTTGCGACTGAAAGTCGGACGAGAAGCCGGGGCAGCTTCCTATTTTGAATAGTCGGCATCTAGGAGCCAGCCTTGGTCAGACGCGCCATCTCAAAAGATTTGGAGCTCAAAGGCGGGATCCAGCTGGCGCATGCGCCGGTCGGCAGGCCGGCCGCCTGCCGTCCGCGTGCCACGTTGCGCCCTTCAGCTGGTTCAGCCTGCCAGTCCACATGCCTGACAAGACGTCGCTGCAGGCTTGGGCCCGCCGACACCGTTCCTCGGGCCATATGCGGATCCTTTGTGGCCGAGGCAGATGGTTTGCCTTCCAGTGGTAGTTGCCACGCGCTTTTAAGGCGCAATAATCCCGGGTCGTGGCGGAGTGGACGCAGTTAATCCCAAATCCCCACGTCCTGCCCCCTCGGCTTCATCGTGCCGTGCCTATAAGTAGGGGGAGGAGGGGAGCGGCAGACGCACGCGATCTCGCCTCCCGCTCCGCCATTCTCTTCTTTCTTCATCTTCTCTCCGCCGCTGCAGCCGCTCTGCTTCTCAGGCGACCTTGTAGCACCGCAACCTTGCCGTTGCTAGGGGGCGCTTCCGCCGTCGTCGCGCCTTCTCCGTTGAGCTCTCGCTGCCATGGCGCGCGCCGGGGCTTTGGATGGCTCCAATGTACACGAGGACCACATCGACTTCCACCGCAAGACGCGGCGGCTGCCCAGCGAAGATTATGTGCGGGTGCACCTTGCGTCGGAGCAGGAGATCTCGCCGGCACCGGAGGAGGGCGAGCGGGTCATCTTCCGCTCGCATTTCCTGCGCGGCTTCGGCCTTCCGACGAGTGGTTTTCTCCGTTCCTTCCTCGACTTCTACAACCTCCAGCCGCACCACCTCACCCCGAACACGGTGGTGGTGCTATCCGCCTTCGTCACTTTGTGCGAAGGCTTCCTCGGTGTCCTCCCCACCATCGAGCTCTGGGGGGAGTTCTTCTACTCCAAGTTCGGCACCGTCATTAAGAGCCTGCCGGATTAGTGCGGTGCCTTCATCACGGTGTGGAGGCCGGCAGCCGACAACCCCTTCCTGCGTATCGCGCTGATCCAGTCGGTGAAGATGTGGCAACAGCCCTACTTCTATGTGAAGAGCATCTTCCCGCATGGTGACTGAGTCAACTTGTCGGATTATGTAGCCGGCCCGCCGACTAGGAGGCGGCCCAACTGGTCCTATTGGGCCGGGTCGCTGTCGCCTTCTGGAGCCGCTGCCGTCGCGAGGCTCTGGGTGTTGATCAGGTCGGAGGGCCTGACCGGGCCCGACTTGCTCACCGCCTTCGTGGCGCGCTGGGTGCTTCCGCTCCAGGGCTGGCCTCATCTGATCTGTCAGATGAGTGGGCACCTCGACCCCAGCCGGCTATGCACTAAGGAGATGCCTCATGACGAGGTAGCTCACATGGTGAACTACCTTGCCAACTGCAAGGTCAAGGCGGAGTGGCAGTTCGGCAAGGAGCCGTACTCACGCGCCAAGCCCCCGCCGACGGTGAGTTCACTTTTCTTCTCTTTTTCCTTTGTTGCCGAGTTCTTTTTGGCTGATTTGACCAATCGATTTATCTCAACAGAGCCCCCTCCTCCAGCCGGCAGACGGTGCCGCGGGGCCGGAGCGCGAATATCTCCCCGACCGGACGGAGAGCGACGTGGACGATCCCGACTTGGGGGCGGCCTCCTTGGACGACGACGCCATAGGAGGAGGCGGCGAAGCACGCGGCTTTGGACTCGAAGCCGTCCTTGGAGATTGGCTGGATGATGACGAGGGGGAAGTCGCCCCGCGCCGTCAGCCGGCATCCGACCAGCCGGGCGGGAGCTCAGCTGCCGTGCCAGCCGCCCGAGGCGACATGCTGAAGCTCCGGGCCACGTCGAACCTGTTCGGAAGCCGATCAAAGAAGCCCAAGGGCTCGGCTGCGGCGACCAGGCGGGAGGAAGCGGCCGCGAAGGCCACCCGCTTCCGCAAGGTGGTGAAGGAGCCGCAGACGGTTTCTGCGTAAGTGCCGACTCCCTCACGTGTTCTTTCTTTCCTCTTGTTACTTTCTTCTGATTTTTCTTGGTCTTTACCTTGGAAACAGGGCTCCGCTCTCTCTCGAGTGGGCTACTGCCGCCTCCGTGGTTGGAGCGGCAACCGGTCCACCAGCGCCCGCCGCGTGGACCCTCGCGCCGAGCTTCAGGTGGCGATGGAGCGGAACACGCGGGAGGCACGTGAGGAGCGGGAGCCAGAGTAGCAGAAGGCGGCTGCCGCCAAGGTGGCATACGAGGCGGCGGAGGAGACGGCGAGGGCGCAGGCCGACGTGGCGGCCAAGGCCCAGGTAGAAGCCGCGTCCGCGGCACACGCGCAAGAGGCTTTGCACACTCAGCCTCCACAGCTCATGATCCCCCTCCGCTCCGTGGCACCCGAGATCCCAGTGGTGCCGCCTGAGGGAGCCGGCAGCGACCAGCCGGTGATGGAGAGGGAGGAGGGCGACATCGTCGCCCCGAAGAAGGAGGCGGCTCCGACATCGCTGACTGAGGCGGACCAAGGCAGCCAGCCCGGTGTGCCGCCCGTGCCGCCGGCTGGAGGCAAGCCTGTCGTGGGGGCGGACCTTGTGGTCCAACCCTTGGCGCATCAGCGCGCGGGAAAGGCAACTTCGGCCCCGGACCCAGAAAAGGCCATGGGTACGAGCTCATCGGCCCTGGATCTAGAGACAGCGAGCGTCAGCTTGCCGGGGTGGACGCGGGGTGGCGGGATGGCCGTGCTAAACGCGGCGGCGCAAGATGTCCGGAACCAGCTTCAGTCCCAGGCCGCAGTGCTGAAGCAGTACAACCAAGAGTTCCTAGCGACGCTGTCGGCCATCCGGGTAAGCTTCTGGCTTTTTTCTTTTGCTTCTTGCTTTTTAAATTCTTCCGTGGGGGCATGTCAGCGCACCCACTGGGTGTAGTCCCCGAGTTCTGAGTCGGCTACTGAGCAGGCGGCTTGGAACTTCTTAGCAGGCCTCATGTGCTGACTTGTTTTTGTTTGTTTGCCCATCCCTTTTGCAGGACTATCACAACCTTTGTGCAGCCGCCTTCAACTCCCACACCCGGGAGTTGACTCAGAAGACTGCCGACTTGTCGAAGAGCCGGAGTAAGTGCTCCATCCTCTGTCTCTCATGGGGTCACGTGCTTCCTTGCTGGAGGCACGGTTATAACGCCCCAGATTTGATGCGCCAGGTGTCTGCCAGTTATTCGCTGTCGTTGCCATGTCATTTGCTCGCGTGTTGCATTTTGCCATGTCATCATCTGCATTTCATCTGCATGTTTTTCAAAACTTGCATCCGTTCGGGTTCCACCGGTTCTCTCCGTTGTCCGTTCTGAGCCAGACACACTCGCACGCGCCCGCGGCACCTCTTAAATATTATATTATAAGTGGCATAAAAATGTTCTCAGAATGGGTTGCAACTTGTCGTGCGGTCTTATTATAGTGTAGACAGACCGCCTGCCAAGTTTCGTCGCATTCGGAGCTCGGTAGATAGCCCAACCGTTAAATGTATAGCGGTACCGTTGCCGGTATCTATGTCAGACGTTTTCGGTATCCGAAAACTGCTGCCGGGCCTCTCTCTCTCTTCTCTCCTGCAGCCCATAGTCTCTCCACAGCCCACCAACCGCTCTCATAGCCCCTCTCCGCTCCGGAGCCGTTCGATGGCGATCGTACGCTCCGAAAAGCCCCCAACCCTAGCCTCTTTTGCTTTATAAAGACCCCCTCTCTCCATTTTTGGCCTCCTACCTACCCCCTCCTCACTTCCTGCAGCCAGCCGCGGCTCCCTCCTCGTTTTCAGCGCCGATGCGCTCCCCGCCGCCACTTGTTGCCTCCAATCACCAGCACGCCGCCGCAGCCAGCGCACCCCCACCACTTGGCGCACCGCCATTCGCTGCGCCGCCATCCTGCCGTCGCCCCGTCCAAGGGGAAGCTGCCACGTCGCCCTGGCCTCCCCCCACCTTCGCCGCGGCCCCTGAGCCCAGATCGGGCCCGGGCAAGCCCATCGGGGCCCGTCCCCGAGCCCGCGACCCCGGTTCGTCCCCGTGCTCTCCCGCTCCTCGCCGCCCCGCCGCCAGGTCGCCGGATCCCCGCCTCCTCACCGGCGCCCGCACCCGTCCTCTTCGCTCCAGCCCCCGCCGCCGGTGTGCCCTGCCGCCCTTCGCCGGCACCCGCCACCGCCGACTGTCCCAGTCACCGCCGTGCCGCTCCGTTGTCCCTCGCCTCGCCCCTCGCCAGCGAGCTCGCCTCGCCTTCCATGGCCGCCGCCGCCGCGGGAGCTCCGGCCCCGCCCGGTTCTGCCCCGCCGCCCGGTGCCCGTCGTCGTCCGGGTCCGCCCTCCGTCGACCACCTCCTCCCTGCGCCTCCCCGACGAGATCCAACCCCCTCCGTCGCCGGACTTCGCCGAAGTTGACCCCTGTGTCCTCTGCCTCTGCCACATGGGTCCCAGCCACCGGACGTGTCCGGAGGAGCCTGGACATGTCCGTCCAGTCAAGCCCCCCGCGAGGTCTATTTTTTGCCTAAGTCCTTTTCTGAAAAAAATCATATTATGTTGCATTATTGCAATGGATGTAACTCTGTGCACGTAGCTCCGTTTTGTGCGTGTAATATGTCAAATTGTTCGTCTCAACGAGTACTTCATTTCATTCCATTGCATCATGTTCATTTGAGCTCATCTTCATGCCTGAATCATCGTTGCAAGAGTGCTTCATAATGTTAGTTCCTGTTTCTTATCAGAACATGCACTTTTGTCATTTTTGCCATGTTTGATGTGTGCATCCTATGGGGTTGATGTCTTCATGTGTTTTAATCTATGCCATGCCATCTTTAAAGTGGTGTTTACCATGTATTTTTGTGATCAATGTGGTGACTAGCACAAGCATGGAAACTAGGCATCGTGATGTTGCTGATTTTAGTCCCTGTTCTGCTGTTATTTTGATGCCATGTAAATATGATGCTACAGAGAGATCCATGCATATTTTGAGATACTTCAGTAAGGATGTTTTGAATATATAGTTATGCTCTTTCCATTCATGCCCCTGTTTGCAATTATGGAGTAGTCTAGCATGTCATTTTCGTGCTCTACTTTTGCTTCAAAATGTTTCCTGGCAGATTGCTTACATGTTATTCAATTTTGCCAAGATTGTTGTAGTTCATCCATGCATGCTATGAACTCGTTCGTGCCTTGGTTAGCTTCATAAACATGTCTTCTTGATGATGCTATGCTTATCTTGTCATTCAATGACTTGTGGTGAGTGAATCAAGCTTGTTAAGTAGTGTACTTGCTGTTACTCTTTTGCTAGGTTGAATCTGTTATTTCGTGATGCTATGTAAACCTGCTGCTACAAGTCATTCTATGCATAATCTGGAGATGTTCACTAAATGTGTTTTGTTCTACATGTCATGCTCTATCCATCCATGCCCCTGGTTGCATTTATAGCCTGCTGTAACTTGTTGTAATCTTGCTCCAAAGGTGCTATATAATGTTGCTGTCAGCCTGTTAACATTAAGTTCATTTGTTATCATGATTGTTGTTAGTGATACATGCACCCTATGGACTTTCTCTTTCCATGCTTACCTTCAAAAACATGCCTTCTTACTGTTGGTTGCCTTGCCATGCCATGTATTGCTCGGTGGTGAGTGGTACAAGCTCACCAACATGCCTTCATAATTCTGTTTCTGCCATATATGAATCTGTATTACAACTTGCCATGTTTACATGGGTGCCATCATATTTTCTGATCCTTTTTGGCTCATGGTCAGTAAGGGACTCTTGTTCTATGCATTTAGTAGTATCATGTCATGCCTTTGTTTGCCATGATAAGTTCCTGTAACATGTTGTTTGATAGCTCGAAACATTGCAACCTGATGTTATTTTCTGCAAAGTCTGAATTGTTATTGTTTGCAATCTTGCCATGTGTGATTGAGCATGTTCTAGTGATTTCTGGAGATAGTTCAGTGTTCATGTTTTGTTATGCTTTACCTGTACATCATGCCCATGTCTTTTGTTTTCATATTGTGGTGCTGTAGCATGTTGTTTTGATGCTTGCAATATGCCTAGTTGCTGTTTTGGACAGATTGTTGCTATAACTTGTTTAGTGTGTGTCTGTTGAACCGTTGCTCCGTTTTGAGTGTGCTCTATATGAAACTTGCTTGATTTTGCATGTAGTTTCATATCATCATGTTGCATCCATGTTTTGAGGTGTTTGCTTGATATTTGTATGCATTTTGCATCAATGCCATGTTTAACTTGTTTTGCTCATCTCTTCTAGGCCGTAGCTCGAAACTAAATGAACTTTATATGTAACTTGACTAGAATCTCGTGTAGATCATCTTTGTGCATCTTAACTTGCTGTTTAACCACTTGAACATAAGGTTTATTCAGATCTGGACTAACTTCGAAATTTGCATATGAGGACTTACCGGAATTGTTATATGTTGTTCCCGGCCTCATTTAAACTTGCTTTGATGTGTTGCTCTTGTTTGCATCATCTCTTGCCATGAGTAGCCTCATCTAGATTTGTCATGCATCATGCTTGTTGTGCATCATGCCTTGTTCATGTGTAGTGTGTTTACTATGTTGTGTGCTTCTTCTCGATAGTTCCCGTTTCGTTGCGATCGTGAGGATTCGTTCGTCTACGCTTGGTTCGGCTTCATCCGTTCATCTTTTTCATGGACTCGTTCTTCTTCCTTGCGGGATTTCAGGCAAGATGACCGCTACCCTGGATCTCATTACTATCATTGCTATGCTAGTTGCTTCGTTCTATCGCTATGCTGCGTTACCTATCTTTTGCTCATCAAGCCTCCCATATTGCCATGAACCTCTAAACTTTGACACCTTTCCTATGCAAACCGTTGCTTGGCTATGTTACCGCTTTTTCTTAGCCCCTCTTATAGCGTTGTTAGTTGCAGGTGAAGTTGAAGATTGCTCCATGGTGGACAGGATTATGTTTGGGATATCACAATATCTCTTATTTAATTAATGCATCTATATACTTGGTAAAGGGTGGAAGACTCGGTCTTATGCCTGGTGTTTTGTTCCACTCTTGCCACCCTAGTTTCTGTCATACCGGTGTTATGTTCCCGGATTTTGCGTTCCTTACGCGGTCGGGTGATTTATGGGACCCCCTTGACAGTTCGCTTTGAATAAAACTCCTCCAGCAAGGCCCAACATTGGTTTTACTATTTGCCTCACCACCACCTACTTTTTCCCTTGGGAGTCGCTCTCTCAAGGGTCATCTTTATTTTAGCCCCCCGGGGCTAGTGCTTGTCTAAGTGTTGGTCCGAACCGAGCCGCCTGCGGGGCCACCTCAGGGAAACTCGAAGTCTGGTTTTACTCGTAGCCTGTCTCATCCGGTGTTGCCCTGAGAACGAGATATGTGCAGCTCCTATCGGGATTGTCGGTGCATTGGGCGGTCTTGCTGGTCTTGTTTTACCATTGTCGAAATGTCTTGTAAACCGGGATTCCGAGTCTGATCGGGTCTTCCTGGGAGAAGGTATATCCTTCGTTGATCGCGAGAGCTTGTCATGGGCTAAGTTGGGACACCCCTACAGGGTATAATCTTTCGAAATCCATGCCTGCGGTTATAGGCAGATGGGAATTTGTTAATGTCCGGTTGTACATAACTTGACACCAGATCCGAATTAAAACGCATCAACCTCGTGTGTAGCCGTGATGGTCTCTTTTCGGCAGAGTCCGGGAAGTGAACACGGTCTTTCGGTTATGTTTGACGTAAGTAGGAGTTCAGGATCACTTCTTGATCATTGCTAGTTTCACGACTGTTCCTTTTGCTCTCTTCTTGCTCTTATTTGCGTATGTTAGCCACCATATATGCTTAGTCGCTGCTGCAGCCTCACCACTTTACCAGTTCCTTTCCCTTTAAGCTTTGCTAGTCTTGATACCCATGGTAATGGGATTGCTGAGTCCTCGTGGCTCATAGATTACTACAAAAACAGTTGCAGGTACAGGTTCATGCGATGATCTTGATGCGAGAGCGATGTTTGCTTGTATTGGAGTTCTTCTTCTGCTTCTTATTCGATCAGGGGATAGGTTCCAGGTCGGCAGCCTGGGCTAGCAGGGTGGATGTCATTTGAGTTTCTGTTTGTGTTTCATCCGTAGTCGGATGATGCTTTTATGTATTGTGATGTAGTATTCGTGTGGCATTCTATGCCTCTTGTATGTATCCCCATCTATATGTAATGTTGATGTAATGATATCCACCTTGCAAAAGCGTTTCAATATGCGGGTCTATCCTTGGTGGGACCTTCGAGTTCCTTTTGGATAGGGTCTCATATTGGGTGTGACAAGTTGGTATCAGAGCCTCGACCGACCATAGGAGCCCCCTTGATTGTTGGTCGTTGTTGAGTCTAGAAGAAAACTGTTTTTGGAGTCTAGTTATATCGGAGAGTAGGAATTCTTTTTACTCCTCAGCCCTTCATCGCCCTGGTCAGGAATCTTGACGTAGGTGTTTTGAATTACTCCTCTTCCCCTTCAAATTTTTTCTTTAGGATCACGCAGTGGGTTTTTTCCGGTAGTTGTTCCTCAGCTCTGTTCATCCGGTGCATTTCTCGTCAAGTCGACTCGAGCCTCTTCATCATTGAGTTCAATCCTCAGTTCAATCTCAACGAAGTTGTTTTTCTGTCCTCAGTTGTTTTCTTTTCCCACCCGCCCTCCCTTCTTCTTCTCGGAACCGGAGTCCGTAATCGAGTATCCATCCTACTCGTGCGAAGTCTTTGCCGTCTTTCCTCAATGATTTCAACCGGTGTCTTCTCTTCAAGTTATTCGTTGGTTCCCCCTCCCAAGTTGCCTTTGTTTTCCCGCCCTCCCACCCTTTTTCTTCCCGGAGCCTGAGTCTATTTCGAGCATCAATTTCATTCATGTGGAGCCTCTTCAGTCTTCCCTCAATAATTTCAACTGGTGAATTCTCGTCTCGGTGGACATTCTTCATCTCCGGTGGATTCAATTCAAGTTTTCGGTAGATCATATTCTTTCCCTCGGCTCAAGTGTGTTACCTGTTCGTTTGCCTCTCGCCAGTTTATCCTTCCGGAGTTCGAAAGACATCTCAGGAGATTTGTCTGTGTTTGAATTAATTCGAGGTTGTCACCTCATTCAAATATTTCAATTGTTCCGATGCTTCATCTATCTGTTCATCATCCCTTTTCAACGGTGTTATCTCTTCAGTGGGCCCTAACCCACATGTCTTTTCCCAGGATCTTACCTGACTCTTCTAATTCCCCGGAGTTATTCTAAATTCTTTTCCAGTTTGACGTAAGAATGAATTATCATCAGTCAAATTTCTTTCTCCAAGATCTTTCAAATTCTTTCGTTGTTGGCTCAACCTCTTCGCTTGTCATTCTCCCGGAGTACCTCAGTAATTTTGGTGCTGTTTCTCGTCGTCTTTTGAAGACCGAAGAAGAGTTTTCCCTCGAAATCTTGTCCGTCCTCTCAAAGATTCGTGGTTCTAGTTTCATGCTATCATCTTGAATTATTCCATTTGTCAGTTATTCCTTTTCTTACCCATCCGGAGTATGTCAGAAGTTTTATTCCCGTTTCTTTTCACCGGAGGCCATCGTTCCATAAGAATTCTTTGTCCTCACATTTCAGCTACCATTATCCAATTATCCCGGTGCTTCATTCAAGTGTTCTTTAATCAGCTCATGATCTCTTTGTTCTCTTGCATCTAAATCCCCTCAAGCAGATTTGTTCTTCTAATTCTTCCCGATGATTCATTCTCTTTCGTCATTCAATTTTCGAATTCTAACGGTGGTTCGTTTAAGATTATTTTTCCTTGATTATCATTCAATCCATTCGTTCTTTCCAATCATACCAGTGGTTCATGAAGACTTTCTCAAGTTTTGCACCATATTTCTCTCTTAATCCTTTCTACGAGAATAAGTAGTATGTAAAATCCATTGTTTGTCATCAATTTAATTTGATGAAGGATAATCATACAATAAATCTTATTCTTATTTCATCCAAGTGATTAATCCCTTCCTTCGGAGTTTGTTCATGATAAATAAATTCTAGTTCCAAGTGTTTTCCATCTTTTCTTTTCCAGAGTTCAAATTTCCACGGCCTTTTCTGTCGGAACGTCCATCTAAATCATCGCAAGGCTCATCTTATTCTTTCATCCTTCATTCTATCTCATCATCTTTTCGTCACCGGAGTTCTTCATGGTGGTTCGTCATGATTTAATTCATTCTTCAAGAGTTCATCAAGATTTTGTTGGTGGAATTCAAGTATCTGTCTTCTCGCGTCTCGAAGTGTAATTAATTCTCCGTATTCTTTTGAATTGGAGTTTTGCATTTCTTCATTCTTCCCAGATATTCAAGCATTTGATTGTGGCATAATTTCACCTCAAGTTTTGAGATGTTATCCATAAGTCCACAACAAGCTTATTCTTTCGTTGTTGATTTTCTCAACAACTCCATTCAATCCTTCTTTCTAAGTTCTTGTCATTCCATTCTTTCAATTCTTCCGGAGGCATTGTGTTGTTCATCCCATCTTGTGTAGCTCGTGTTCTTTTCCTTCCATTTTCAGCCGGAGTGCTGCCTAAATCGTTTCAGTCTTATTCGTTTCTTATCTCGTTCTAACCGGAGTGCTTTCATAGTCTATCTGACTCTGTGAGCTTTCGATTCTCGTCTTTCTCGTCGTTCCTCTCTTCTTCTCGAGTGCTCTCGATTCTTTGCTTCTTCTCTGGAGTTCTTGTTTCACCTCATCCCTTTTCCCTTCCGTTTCGGTCCTAAGATCTCGGGACGAGATCTCTTGTTAGTGGAGGAGTGTTGTAACGCCCCGGATTCGATGCGCCAGGTGTCTGCCAGTTATTCGCCGTCGTTGCCATGTCATTTGCTTGCATGTTGCATTTTTCCATTTCATCATCTGCATTTCATCTGCATGTTTTTCAAAACTTGCATCCGTCCGGGTTCCGCCGGTTCTCTTCGTTGTCCATTCTGAGCCAGACACACTCGCACGCGCCCGCGGCACCTCCGAAATATTATTTTATAGGTGGCATAAAAATGTTCTCGGAATGGGTTGCAACTTGTCGTGCGGTCTTATTATAGTGTAGACAGACCGCCTACCAAGTTTCGTCGCATTCGGAGCTCGTTTGATAGCCCAATCATTAAATGTATAGCGGTACCGTTGCCGGTATCTACATCGGACGTTTTCGGTATCCGGAAACTGCTGTCGGGCCTCTCTCTCTTCTCTCCTACAGCCCATGGTCTCTGCACAGCCCACCAACCCCTCTCATAGTCCCTCTATGCTCCGGAGCCGTTCGATGGCGATTGTACACTCCGAAAAGCCCCAAAAACCCCCAACCCAAGCCTCTTTTGCTTTATAAAGACCCCCTCTCTCCATTTTTGGCCTCCTACCTACCCCCCTCCTCAATTCCCGCAGCCAGCCATGGCTTCCACCTCGTTTGCAGCGCCGGTGCGCTCCCCCGCTGCCACTTGTCGCCTCCAATCACCAGCACGCCGTCGCAGCCAGCGCACCCCCACCACTTGGCGCGTCGCCATTTGCTACGCCGCCATCCTGCCGTTGCCCCGTCCAAGGGGAAGCCGCCACGTCGCCCTGGCCTCCCCCCACCTCTGCCGCGGCCCCTGAGCCCAGATCGGGCCCGGGCAAGCCCATCGGGGCCCGTCCCTGAGCCCGCGACCCCGGTTCGTCCCCGTGCTCTCCCGCTCCTCGCCGCCCCGCCGCCAGGTCGCCGGATACCCGCCTCCTCACCGACGCCCGCACCCGTCCTCTTCGCTCCAGCCCCCGCCGCCGGTGTGCCCTGCCGCCCTTCGCCGGCACCCGCCACCGCCGGCTGTCCCAGTCGCCGCCATGCCGCTCCATTGTCCCTCGCCTCGCCCCTCACCGGCGAGCTCGCCTCGCCTTCCATGGCCGCCGCCGCCGCGGGAGCTCCGGCCCCGCCCGGTTCTGCCCCGCCGCCCGGTGCCCGTCGTCATCCGGGTCCGCCCTCCGTCGACCACCTCCTCCCTGCGCCTCCCCGACGAGATCCAACCCCCTCCGTCTCCGAACTTCGCCAAAGTTGACCCCTGTGTCCTCTGCCTCTGCCACGTGGGTCCCAGCCGCCGAACGTGTCCGGAGGAGCCTGGACATGTCCGTCCAGTCAACCCCCCCCCTGCGAGGTCTAGTTTTTGCCTAAGTCCTTTTCTGAAAAAAATCATATTATGTTGCATTATTGTGATGGGTGTAACTCTGTGCACGTAGCTCCGTTTCGTGCATGTAATATGTCAAATTGTTCGCCTCAACGAGTACTTCATTTCATTCCATTGCATCATGTTCATTTGAGCTCATCTTGATGCCTGAATCATCGTTGCAAGAGTGCTTCATAATGTTAGTTCCTGTTTCTTACCAGAACATGCACTTTTGTCATTTTTGCCATGTTTGATGTGTGCATCCTATGGGGTTGATGTCTTCATGTGTTTTGATCTATGCCATGCCATATTTAAAGTGGTGCTTACCATGTATTTTTGTGATCAATGTGGTGACTAGCACAAGCATGCAAACTAGGGATCGTGATGTTGCTGATTTTAGTCCCTGTTCTGCTATTATTTTGATGCCATGTAAACATGATGCTACAGAGAGATCCATGCATATTTTGAGATACTTAAGTAAGAGTGTTTTGAACATATGGTTATGATCTATCCATTCATGCCCCTGTTTGCAATTATGGAGTAGTCTAGCATGTCATTTTCGTGCTCTACTTTTGCTTCAAAATGTTTCCTGGCAGATTGCTTACATGTTATTCAATTTTGCCAAGGTTGTTGTAGTTGATCCTTGCATGCTATGAACTTGTTCTTGCCTTGGTTCGCTTCATAAACATGTCTTCTTGATGATGCTATGCTTATCTTGTCATGCAATGACTTGTGGTGAGTGAATCAAGCTTGTTAGGTAGTGTACTTGCTGTTACTGTTTTGCTAGGCTGAATCTGTTATTTCGTGATGCTATGTAAACCTGCTGCTACAAGTCATTCTATGCATAATCTGGAGATGTTCACTAAATGTGTTTTGTTCTACATGTCATGCTCTATCCATCCATGCCCCTGGTTGCATTTATAGCCTGCCGTAACTTGTTGTAATCTTGCTCCAAAGTTGCTATATAATGTTGCTGTCAGCCTGTTAACATTAAGTTCAGTTGTTATCATGATTGTTGTTAGTGATACATGCACCCTATGGACTTTCTCTTGCCATGCTTAGCTTCACAAAACATGCCTTCTTACTGTTGGTTGCCTTGCCATGCCATGTATTGCTCTGTGGTGAGTGGTACAAGCTCACCAACATGCCTTCATAATTCTGTTTCTGCCATATATGAATCTGTATTACAACTTGCCATGTTTACATGGGTGCCATCATATTTTCTGATCCTTTTTGGCTCATGGTCAGTAAGGGACTCTTGTTCTATGCATTTAGTAGTATCATGCCATGCCTTTGTTTGCCATGATAAGTTCCTGTAACATGTTGTTTGATAGCTCTAAACATTGCAACCTGATGTTATTTTCTGCAAAGTCTGAATTGTTATTGTTTGCAATCTTGCCGTGTGTGATTGAGCATGTTCTAGTGATTTCTGGAGATAGTTCAGTGTTCATGTTTTGTTATGCTTTACCTGTACATCATGCCCATGTCCTTTGTTTTCATATTGTGGTGCTGTAGCATGTTGTTTTGATGCTTGCAATATGCCTAGTTGCTGTTTTGGACAGATTGTTGCTATAACTTGTTTAGTGTGTGTCTCTTGAACCGTTGCTCCGTTTTGAGTGTGCTCTATATGAAACTTGCTTGATTTTGCATGTAGTTTCATATTATCATGTTGCATCCATGTTTTGAGGTGGTTGCTTGATGTTTGTATCCATTTTGCATCAATGCCATGTTTAACTTGTTTTGCTCATCTCTTCTAGGCCGTAGCTCCAAACTAAATGAACTTTATATGTAACTTGACTAGAATCTTGTGTAGATCATCTTTGTGCATCTTAACTTGCTGTTTAACCACTTGAACATAAGGTTTATTCAGATCTGGACTAACTTCGAAATTTGCATACGAGGACTTACCGGAATTGTTATATGTTGTTCCCGGCCTCATTTAAACTTGCTTTGATGTGTTTCTCTTGTTTGCATCATCTCTTGCCATGAGTAGCCTCATCTAGATTTTTCATGCATCATGCTTGCTGTGCATCATGCCTTGTTCATGTGTAGTGTGTTTACTATGTTGTGTGCTTCTTCTCGATAGTTCCCGTTTCGTTTCGATCGTGAGGATTCGTTCGTCTACGCTTGGTTCGGCTTCATCCATTCGTCTTCTTCATGGACTCGTTATTCTTCCTTGCGGGATTTTAGGCAAGATGACCGCTACCCTGGATCTCATTACTATCATTGCTATGCTAGTTACTTCGTTCTATCGCTATGCTGCGTTACCTGTCTTTTGCTCATCAAGCCTCCCATATTGCCATGAACCTCTAACCTTTGACACCTTTCCTATGCAAACCGTTGCTTGGCTATGTTACCGCTTTTGCTCAGCCCCTCTTATAGCGTTGTTAGTTGCAGGTGAAGTTGAAGATTGCTCCATGGTGGACAAGATTATGTTTGGGATATCACAATATCTCTTATTTAATTAATGCATCTATATACTTGGTAAAGGGTGGAAGACTCGGCCTTATGCCTGGTGTTTTGTTCCACTCTTGCCGCCCTAGTTTCCGTCATACCGGTGTTATGTTCCCGGATATTGCGTTCCTTACGCGGTCGGGTGATTTATGGGACCACCTTGACAGTTCGCTTTGAATAAAACTCCTCCAGCAAGGCCCAACATTGGTTTTACCATTTGCCTCACCACCTACTTTTTCCCTTGGGAGTCACTCTCTCGAGGATCATCTTTATTTTAGCCCCCCTGGGCCAGTGCTTGTCTAAGTGTTGGTCCGAACCGAGACGCCTGCGGGGCCACCTCGGGGAAACTCGAAGTCTGGTTTTACTCATAGCCTGTCTCATCCGGTGTTGCCCGGAGAACGAGATATGTGCAGCTCCTATCGGGATTGTTGGCGCATCAGACGGTCTTGCTGGTCTTGTTTTACCATTGTCGAAATGTCTTGTAAACCGGGATTCCGAGTCTGATCGGATCTTCCCGGGAGAAGGTATATCCTTCGTTGATCGCGAGAGCTTCTCATGGGCTAAGTTGGGACACCCCTGCAGGGTATAATCTTTCGAAAGCCGTGCCTGCGGTTATAGGCAGATGGGAATTTGTTAATGTCCGATTGTAGATAACTTGACACCAGATCCGAATTAAAACGCATCAACCGCGTGTGTAGCCGTGATGGTCTCTTTTCGGCGGAGTCCGGGAAGTGAACACGGTCTTTGGGTTATGTTTGACGTAAGTAGGAGTTCAGGATCACTTCTTGATCATTGCTAGTTTCACGACCATTCCTTTTGCTCTCTTCTCGCTCTTATTTGCGTATGTTAGCCACCATATATGCTTAGTCGCTGCTGCAGCCTCACCACTTTACCCCTTCCTTTCCCTTTAAGCTTTGCTAGTCTTGATACCCATGGTAATGGGATTGCTGAGTCCTCGTGGCTCACAGATTACTACAACAACAGTTGCAGGTACAGGTTCATGCGATGATCTTGATGCGAGAGTGATGTTTGCTTGTATTGGAGTTCTTCTTCTGCTTCTTCTTCGATCAGGGGATAGGTTCCAGGTCGGCAGCCTGGGCTAGCAGGGTGGATGTCGTTTGAGTTTTTGTTTGTGTTTCATCTGTAGTCGGATGATGCTTTTTGTGTTGTGATGTTGTATTCGTGTGGCATTCTATGCCTCTCGTATGTATGCCCATCTATTATGTAATGTTGATGTAATGATATCCACCTTGCAAAAGCGTTTCAATATGCGGGTCTATCCTTGGTGGGACCTTCGAGTTCCTTTTGGATAGGGTCGCATATTGGGTGTGAGAACGGTCAAGTGGGTGTAGTCCCCGAGATTTGGGCCGACTGCTGAGAAGTTGGGCTGGATCATTCTTGGGAACCTCTTTCTTATTATTTTTTCTTTGCCATTTCTGCAGAGGCCAACGCCGACCTGCGACAGCAACTGCGTGAGGCCCAGACCGCCCTGCGCGCCAAGGAGGTTGAATGCAACGCCTTGGTTCAGGAGCGCGACCGCCTGACCAAGAAGTTGGCCGACCAGGAGGAGGGCCACAAGGCGGCCCTGAAGGTGGTGAAGGACAGCAAGGCCGGCCTCCAAGCTGAGTATGAGATCGAGGCGGCAAACTGGGCCGAGTCGAGGCAGGCGCTGAGCGAGGGCTATGGCTAGATCGAAGACCTTGGTTACGGTAACCCGCCTTCCTGTTCGTCCATTTCTTGCCGCCTTCTCTCTAGTCCGACTTCTGACTTTGTTTTTTCTCCTTTCTTTCTCTTTTGCGCAGAGTACTTCCCCTGCTATTCTGTTGCCGCCAGCCAGGTCATCGAAGCCCATCGCGACGCGCAGAGGCAGGCTGGCGCTGAAATCGCGTCGGATGCCCGCCGGACGCTCAAGGAGCAGCTCCTGGCCATCCAAGCCTGTATCCAGCCGGCTCATCGCATGCTCCGCCGCCTTCAACGCGCTGGAGCCCAAGTGCTATCCGTCCTGTGGCCCGGCGAAGTGATTCCCCGCACCCCCAGTCAGACTTCCGACAGGCTGGAGGTGGCGGTTGGTCGCTTCGAGGCCTGGAAGGCTTCTGCAGCTCGGGCAGGCACCCGGCGGCACTGGAGTTCGTTCGAGCCTGGTATCCTGGGCTGAACTTGGCCCAGCTGGCCACGTGGAGGCAGGAGGCCAACGAGGAGCTGGAGCCTGTGCGGCCGACCATTAACCAGTGCGCCTCAATGATCGCCGAGTACACCGACACCAGCGCCTTTGTCCTCGAGGTAAACAACGACGGTGTTGCTCTACCGGAGGAGTGGTTCGGGCTGAACCCGACAGATGGTGAAGACTCGGCGGAGGAGATTGACTCCAGCGACGAGGGCGAGGAAGAGGAGGATGAGGATGGTGGATATGTTGCGCCGGATGGTGGAGCAGCCGACCAGCCTCAACTTGACCGTGCCTCTAGCAACGAAGCATGCGCGAGCATGCCGCTTGCCGCTGGTGATGATCAAGCCAAACTCTCCAGTCGGCCACTCCTCTAGCCAAAACTGCCGCCTCCACAGAGCTGCGCAACTCGCCCGTTGCGCGCTTGGCCCGATCTGCCATCTTTAACTTTGCTTTCCTGCTTGTTTACTTTTTGAACAATATTCGTTAAATTTGCGCAGTTCCACCCACTGGGGGTGTATTCATACTAAGTTGGATGCCGACCTTTCGAAGGCCATTTTGTGTAAATATAATCTTATGTGCTTTCGACTTCCGACTGTGCTTGCTTTTCAACTTTTTCGGCTGTTTCCTTTGCCGCCCGCCCTTGGTCGCCGCTTTCCCAACCGGACAACTGCTCTGCAATCTGTGGCTGGGAAAGTACTTGACCGTATGGGAGGGCAAGTACTTTAGCTTTCTTAGATTGTAGCAAGGTGAGTGGGAAGCTGGCCAGCCGGCTGTTTAGCAGTCGGTTGGCGGGGTGGGGAGCCGGCTTGTGTTATGTAGGCCCGTTGGTCCTTAGCCGTTTTTCGTGAGGGCATCTTTTCCTGCCTTTAACCCTTGCCAGTCAGACAGTCGATTCTGCGAGCTGCGACTTTTGGCAAGGGATGGCTTAGATGCCGGCATACTACTTGTCTGACTGCAGGCGGAACTTAGCATAATTTCAAGGCGGCGAGTTCCCGGGCCGACTGGTCGAACCCGGTGCCGAACAGAAAAACAAATGTAGTAACACATTCATAGGCATGATACGCATCATATAGATAAAAGAGGGTAGTCCCCGAGTGCTCCTTGGGGAGCCCGATGTCTTGTACTTAATACAAAAGATAGCGTGATACATATTGCATTTAACTGTAAAATCTTTGGAGGAGATTGGCAATCCATGGTCGTTCCGACTCCTTGACGGAATCATCTCTCTTGCGTGCCTTGGGCTTCTGTGCGTCGATCAGGTAGTAGGAGTTGTTGCCCAAAGCCTTGCTGATGATGAAGGGGCCTTCCCAAGGGGCCGAGAGCTTGTGTTGGCCGGCTGTTCGCTAGATCAGCCGGAGCACAAGATCACCCTCTTGGAAGGATCTTGGCTTGACCTTCCGGTTGTGGTAATGGCACTAACCCTGCTGGTAGATGGCGGACCGGCTGATTGCTAACAGCCAGCCCTCTTCCAGCAGGTCAACACCGTCTTCTTGCGCTTCCTTGGCCTCCGCTTCCATGTACATGGTGACTCGAGGTGAGTCGAACTCGATGTCAGTTGGGATGACAACCTTGGCACCATATACAAGGAAGAAAGGAGTGAAGCCCGTTGAATTATTTGGAGTGGTACCCAAGCTCCAGAGGATAGCCGACAGCTCCTCGAGCCAGCAGCCGGCCGAGCGCTCTATAGGTATGACCAGTCGGGGCTTGATGTCGGACAAGATGAGGCCGTTTTCTTGCTCGACTTGGACGTTTGACTGCGGGTGGGCAACAGACGCTAAGTCCAGTCGGATGCCCCGTGTTGCACAGAAACGTGCCAATGCTCCTTTGGCAAAATTCGTGCCATTATCGGTGATGATGCTGTGCGGTACGCCATACCGGGTGGTGATGTCAGGCGATGAATGTTACGGCAGTCGGCCCATTCAGCTTCTTGATTAGCTTTGCTTCAATCCACTTGGTGAACTTGTGCACGGCGACAAGCAGGTGTGTCATGCCGCCGCGTGCCGTTTTGAATGGGCCCACCATGTCCAGCCACCAGACGGCAAAGGACCAAGTGAGGGGGATGGTCTTGAGGGCAGAAGCCGGCAAATGTTGCTTGGAGCTGAAAACTTGGCACCCTTTGCAGTGTTTGACCAACTTTTGGCGTCTTCCGAAGCAGTCGTCCAGAAGAAGCCATGGTGGAAAGCTTTGGTGACGAGTGATATTGATGCCGCGTGGTGGCCGCACTCGCCTTGGTGGATACCTTTGAGGGTTGCAATGACCTTCTCTGGCTCGACGCAGCATTTGAAGACTCCAGTGACACTGCGTCTAACGAGTTCTCTGTTCACTATTGTGTATGCTCCGGCTCGGCGTTTGAGCTTGTCTTGCCGAGATCTCATCAGTCGGCAGCTCTCTATTTACCAAAAAGTTGAGGATGGGCTGGGCCCATGATGGAGCTGCGACTTCCTCTATTGCCAACACGGCTACTGCGACCAGGGCGGGTGGGTTGGGTGGTGAAGAGTTGGAGTCAGCCATCGCCTGTTGTGTCGTTGTAGTCCCCTGGCCGAGCCGGGTGCGACTACAGCAGTCCCCAAGCCGCCTGCCGAAGTCCCCGAGCCGCCTGCTGAGTTCCCCAAGTTGGATCCTACTGTCTCAGGGTCAGGCGGCATGAAGATGGAGTCTGATTCTGGAAACAGCTTAACAGACGGCTTGAGGAGGCGTTGGAGGGAGACGCCGGTTGGTATATGTCGGATTTGGGGTTCCGGCAGACCCTCTAGATTCAAAGACTGGGGTGCGCGCGGAGATTTAGCCCTCTACCTACCTGCACCTCACCGCCTCGCTATGAACTAAGCAATCAAAGGAACAACACAAGAGACACAGAGTTTATACTGGTTCAGGCCACCATTGTGGTGTAATACCCTACTCCAGTGTGAGGGGAGGGGTTCTTGCGTTGGTGGTTCTGGCTAAGGTTCGACTGGTCGATCTTTCGATCCCTTGCCTTGAGGGTAGCTAGTCCTATTTATAGAGCGAGGCCCTGGGCCTCTTCCCAAATATTGAGCGGGAAGGGCGCCAACAATTGGCCATTTTGAAGGGGAACATCTAGTACACTTATCTTGACTAAAGTTGGTCCTCGCCTGTCAAAGGCTCTGGTGGTGACGCCTTCCTGGGCTCCACGATGACTTCCTTCCTGCTGTTGCGATAGTATTGGTCTTGTTGCACCGAAATGGATGCCTTTGCTTGATGCTCTTGCCTGCGCTTGCTCCCTTTGCACCAAAGAGGAAAGAAGGACACTGCGCGGGCTGGCGCCCGCCTGGCGCCCTTTGTCGTCATGGCTTGCGTCATGGGCACCTCGCGAGGTACCCCACCTTGATCTCTCCGCCTCCTGGCGAGCCAGCCTGACGAGGCCGTGCCTAAAGAAGCCTCCTGTTGTCCACCCCGCGAGGCTTGGCCCCTCGTGAGGGTCTTGAGCTTGTGTTGACGAAGATGGGCCGTGCTGGGCCACCCCTTGAGCCATGCCGCAGGCCGCAGGCAGGCAAGTCTGGGGACCCCCGTTCCCAGAACACCGACAGTAGCCCCGGGGCCCAAGGTGCGATTGGACTTGGCTGAGCAGGGAAGCGAAGGGGCAAGTGCGAAGCGCCGCGGGCCTAACAGCCCGCGGCCTTGGGCGCCATGTGGCGGTTGATTGGACGTGGGCGGCTCCGCTCCCCCATGACGCCTCGGCAATTGCATGAACTGACCAGTCCCTGCATGCAAAGCGGGTCATGATTACCTGCGATCGTGGAGGCCGGCGGTTGGCCTCCTTTGGCTATAAGTACGGAACGGTGCGGGCCATTTCAGTCCATCCCCCCTTGCTCCTCCTTCTTCTTCATGGCTCCGCCAAAGAGGTTCTCGGCTTGGGAGAAAGGAAAGGCCTGCCAGGTGGGGCCTGACCCTCCCCCGCCCAAGCGTGGTCGAGGCCGTCCCCGCAAACTCCCAGCGACTCCCACGGTGGCTCCTCGCGGCCGTGAAGGCAACCTCCTGCGCGGTGACGGGTGGCAGGCTGCCGCTGGGGGGCGTGCTGTGGCCGCACGACCCCCTAGGCCGCGCTCCCACTCAGCAGAGGTTCTGCCGGAGTTCGTTATGTGGTCGGCGGAACCGGCCAACACCCGGCTCCAACTCCCTCACTTCCTCTTATGTGAGCTTCCGGCCGGTGCCCCGGGCGGCCTCTGGCTTTAGGCGGACGGTTGCTGCAGCCAAGCCTCCTGGGCTTCGCTGGAGGTCTCTGCAGCCGGCAGCTTGGCCCTGACCCGCGGCTGGCAAGCGTTTGCCCCCGCGCGCGGCCTGAGCCGGCGGTGCACCCTGCACTTCAAGTTCGACGGCGATGCCACCCTCTATGTGAGGGTGTTCGGGGAAAATGATCGCCGCACTGGGTGTTTCCCTGAGAACGAGGTCCATGGCTGTGGGCCCAACCCCAGCGACGACGAAGACGACAGCACGTGCGGGGTCGGCAGCCCCCGTGGCTCACCCAGCTTCGATGGCTCTTCCTCGAGCAGCGACTCCTCCAGCGGTGGCCGCGATCAGCCTCCGCACCGCCGCGCCCGCCTGGAGGGAGGTAGCGGGTCCACCCGCCGTCGCGCCTCGGTGAAGCGCGAGATGGAGTCTCCCTGAGCTCCATAGGCAGTTCGAGCCTCGCGAGGTGGTGTCGGGCGAGTCACGCCTGTTTTGTTCCTTTTCCCTTTCCTACGCAAAGAGACAGTAGTGTAGGGCCCCGCGAGGGTATGCATGGACTATTACTGTTAATTATCGTACTGCTTCTGCTATTCCGGTATTGTGCCTTCACGTCGCACACCTGCATGCAGAAATTACTTAGCTTGGGGGGGGCTGCCGTGACCTTGGCTTGCTGAAGCCGAGGCCTCGTCGAATGCTTCACGTCCTGCGAGAGTTAGTCTGGAGAGGTAGTTCCCGGCCTCAGCCGTGGAGGCGACTGACCCATGTCCTGTGTTTGTGTCGCGGTGCTCGTGGGGCATGGACTGGAGGGGTGCTCCTGTAGTGGACCCGGGTAGAGAAGCCTCGAACGATAGGGGCAGAAAACACTCGCGAGGGTGCCCGCGTTGCTCCCTCGCGAGACTTGCGTGAGAGAAATCGGGGCAGTAGGGCGAAAAAGGCAAAGAGTCATAAGCCAAAGATGATAACAACTTCAATAAGACCTCGAATGGGAATGAACAGCCAACTGCAGAAACCAAATGAGAAAAGCCGCGTCCGGCACCTAATTTAGTCTTCGACGTCTTCTCACCAGCGCGGAGCTAAGTGCTGCCACTGGGCCTGGGAGGGAGCCCCAGGGCTTGAGGCCGGCGCTCCTGAGACTCCGGGGCGTGTACAACCCCACTCATTATTACGTGAGAGTGTCACGGGCGGCGAGATTCACATGCATTGGCCTTCTTCACAGGCTCCAAGCCTTTCTCGTGAGGGTAGACTTCACAGGCTTTCGCCTTCTTCATAGGCTCTGGGACTTTTCCAAAATGCAACAGGTTCACAGGCATTCGCCTTCTTCACAGGCTCAGGGCCTTTTCCAAAACGCAACAGCTTCACAGGCATTCGCCTTCTTCACAAGCTCAGGGCCTTTTCCAAAATGCAACAGCTTCACAGGCATTTGCCTTCTTCACAGGCTCAGGGCCTTTTCCAAAACGCGACAGCTACACAGGCATTCGCCTTCTTCACAGGCTCAGGGCCTTTTCCAAAACGCAAAAGCTTCACAGGCATTCGCCTTCTTCACAGGCTCAGGGCCTTTTCAAGGGTAAAATCTCCGGAGGTGCTGGATGTTCCACGCGTTCTGGATGGGCACCCCCTCCTGAGTCTCCATGCACGCGGAGCCGGGCCTGGAAACATGAACAACCTTGAAAGGGCCCTCCCACATGGGAGAGAGCTTATGCAATCCCTCCCTGGAGAGGACCCGCCTGAGCACGAGGTCTCCTACCTCGAGTGTCCTGGGGCGGATGTTGCGGCAGTGGTATCGCCGTAGAGCTTGTTGGTACCTTGCTGCTCGGAGCGCAGCTTCCTGGCGACGCTCCTCCCCTAGCACGAGGTCCGTCCCCCGCATGGCGTCCTGCTGCGCCTCGTCGAACGCCAGGACCCGCGCGGAACGACGTCTGACCTCGTGAGGGAGGACCGCTTCAGCTCCATAGACCAGGAAGAATGGGGTCTCGCTGGTTGGCTTGGTCGCGGTTGTGCGGATGGACCACAACACAGACTGAAGTTTGTCGTACCAACCTCGGCCATAGGCCTCCAACTTCTTCTTGAACGTCCTAGTTTTGAGGCCCCTCGGGACCTCCGCGTTGGCCCGCTCGGCCTGACCGTTGCTCCGGGGGTGCGCCACTGAAGCGTAACATATCTGCGTTCCAAGGTTAGCACAGTATGTTTTGAAGAGATTACTGGTGAATTGCGAACCGTTGTCGATGATTATGCGGTTTGGTACCCCGAACCGGCTCACGATGCCCTTGATGAACTTGACCGCAGACCCTGCGGGGATGGTGCGGACAGCTTCCACTTCAGTCCACTTAGTGAACTTGTCCACGGTGATGTAGAGGTAGCGATAGCCCCTTGGCGCCCGAGGGAATGGGCCCAGGATGTCCAGCCCCCAGACTGCGAATAGCCATGAGAGAGGTATAGTTTGCAGACCTCCAGCCGGCTGATGAATCTGCTTGGCGTGGAACTGGCATGCCTCGCAAGCCTTCACCAGTTCGACAGCATCATTGAGTGCAGTGGGCCAATAGAATCCACTACGGAATGCCTTGCCAACGAGGGTCTGCGACGATGAATGATGCCCACAGTCTCCATCGTGTATATCCGCTAGCAGTTCCTTCCCTTGCTCCTTGGAGATGCAGTGCAGGGACACATCATTCGGTCGCCTTCGGTAGAGCTCTCCATCCCTGATGCAGTATGTTGTGGCCTGTCGCGCCACGCGCTCCGCTTCTTCCTCCTTCTCTGGCAAGATCCCTTGTGTCAGATAGCTCCGGAGCTCCGTGATCCAGCACCCCTCCTGAGGCTCCATTGTCAAGAGCAGACGCGCCCCTGAGGCCAGGCCACAGGCTGGGGCTCCCGAGGCTGGCGGCTAGGGGAGCTCCTCCCGAAGGTGCACCGCGCTTGATAGTGATGGCGTGGCCGAGGGCTTGAAGAGCCGCTCCTCGAAGACGCTAGGCTCCTGAGGCAGTCGCCTGGATGCTCGTTTGGCGATGTCGTCGGCCTCTTGGTTGGTGCCACGGGGCACGTGCTGTAGCTCCAGCCCCCAGAACTGCTTCTCCATCCTGCGGACCTCCGCAAGGTAGGCTTCCATGTGCTCATCCCTTGGCTCGTATACTTTGTTGGAGAAGTTGATGAGGAGTTGTGAATTACCTTTGATGGTAAGACGTTTTACTCCGAGGGCGACCGCGGCCTTCAGGCCTGCTATCAAGCCTTCATATTCTGCTATGTTGTTGGAGACCTTTTCCCCGTGTTGGAAACAAAGCTGCACGGCGTAGTAGAGCTTGTCTTGGGTAGGAGATATAAGCACCGCACCAGCCCCCGCGCCGTGCCTGGAGAACGCCCCGTCGAAGTACATGACCCAACCGTCCGGCGCCTCGCTTCCCGGGGGGAGGGATCAATCCTCATCAGCCTTTAGGGCCGGCCCCTCTGTCCACTCTGCTATGAAATCTCCCAAGGCGGCCCCCTTGATGACTCTGGTTGTGCTGAATTCGAGCTGAAACGCTTGCAGTTCAATGTTCCACTCAGCGACTCTTCCAACTGAGTTGGGGCTCCTGAGCACCCTCTCCAAAGGGTACGCTGAGACAACCTTGATGGGGTGGCCCTGAAAATAATGCCGCAGCTTGGGCGAGGCCACCAATAGTGCGAGGAGAAGTTTCTGAGGCATGGGGTACCGCGCCCTTGCGTCCCGCAACACTGTGCTGATGAAGTACATAGGATGTTCAACTTGGTTGGGAGTGCTGGTGTCGATGGCGCCCTCCGGAGACCGTGGCGCCTCCCGAGGCAGGGGAGTCCCCAGCGGCTGGTCGCTAGGGGGAGGGGTTCCCACTGTCTCGAGCGTGTTCCCCAGCGGAGGCTGATTCTTTTCGGCTGTGGCGGTGGTCTCTGCAGGTCTTTTTTGTCCATGTTCCGCACCATCCCGGCGAATGCCGTGGCTTTGTTCCAACGCTCCTCCCTAACCGCCACAAGAGCTGCGCTGGCGGAGTAGGGAGTGGATGCAAGGTAAAGCACTAGGGGCTCCTGAGGGCGCGGGGCCACCATTACCGGCGGGCTGGTTAGGTACCTCTTGAGGTCTTGGAACGCCTTGTCTGCCTCTTCAGTCCATTCAAAGGGTTCTTTTTTCTTCATCAGCTGGAAGAAAGGCAGCGCTCGCTCCCCCAGCTTGGAGATGAAGCATCCCGGCGCTGTCACGCGCCCAGTGAGCTTCTGCATTTCTCTGAGGGTCTTTGGCGGGCTCATGTCCACGACCGCCTTGACCTTTTCCGGGTTAGCCTCGATGCCCCTGTGGGACACGAGGAAGCCCAAGGGCTTCCCTGAGGGGACCCCACACACGCACTTCTCTGGGTTGAGCCGCAGGCTCACGACATTGAGGCTCGCGAAGGTTTCCTCGATGTCTTGTATCAGGGTCTTTGCGTCGCGAGACTTCACCACAATATCATCGACGTAAGCCTCAATGTTTTTCCCGACCTGGGGGCCCAAGGCGATGTACATCAGCCGCTGGAAGGTCGCCCCTGCATTGCGCAACCCGAACGGCATGCACGTGTAGCAATACATCGCACATGGGGTTAGAAAGGCCGTTTTTTCCACATCTTCTACCGCCATCTTGATCTGGTGATACCCAGAGAAGGCATCCAAGAAACACAACAGGTCGCACTCGGCGGTGGAGTCGACGATCTGATCGATGCGGGGGAGCGGGAACGGATCTTGCAGGCAAGCTTTGTTGAGATTGGTGAAGTCGACGCACATGCGTTCTTTCCCTCCTTTCTTCGGTACAACGACTTGGTTAGCCAACTAATCCGGGTATCGGACCTCGCGAATGACCCCTGTAGCTTCCAATTTGCGGGTCTCTTGGACGATGAAAGCCTGCTTCTCCGTGGACTGCCGTCTTGCCTTCTTCTTCACAGGTCGGACATTGGGGCACACATTGAGGTGGTGCTCGACTACACCCCTTGGGATCCCCGCCAGCTGATCGGGCTCCCATGCGAATACCTTCTTGTTCGCGCGCAGGAACTTGACCAGGGCCTCCTCCTGCTCGGGCTCGAGGTTGGCGCCTATGGTGAAGGTGGCGTCAGTGGATCCGTCCTTGTCAACCAGCATCTGCTTGGTTTCCGCCTTATCTTGGGTGAACAACTGCTTCTTCTTGGCCAACAAACCCCCTTGGGCTCAGGGGCGTCCGAGTCAGCGGGCTGTGCTGACGCCGCCGTCTTGAAGGCGAGCTTGAGCACTTGCAGCGCATCCCCGGTGTCTCTGCACACGGTGAGGACGCCGCTGCTCCCGGGCATTTTCATGAGGTTGTACGCCGGGTGAGTCGCAGCCATGAACCAGGCCGGGTAGCCAAGGATGGCTTTGTATGGGAGGCCGATGGGGGCCATGTCGAAGTCGATTAGCTCCGTGCGGAAGTTGTCGTAGATGCTGAAGGTTACGGGAGGCGGATCTGCCCCAGGGAGCTAGAGGCCCCGCCCCCGACGCCCAAGAAGGGCCGGCTGGGCCGAAGCCGCTCCGGTGAAATGTGGAGGAGGCGGAAGGCTTCAATCGAGAGCACGCTGAGGCCCGAGCCGCCGTCGATGAGAGTCCTGGTGACGGCCACCTAGCAGATGGTGGGAGTGCACAACATCGGGAGCGCGCATGAACAGGCTGAAGTGGAGGGGTTGTCCCTTGAGCTGAAGGCCAGATCGGCCTTTGGCGCCGACCGACCTGAGGGCGCCCCCTGCCGCGTTGAAACGACAGCGACCTGGCGGAGGAATGGCTTGACGTGGCGGCCCGAAGGTGGGGCTTGCGAGCCGCCCAGGAGGGCCGCGACGATCAGAGAGGACGGCGCGCCGCTCATTGCAGGACGAGTCATGGTGTCGGCGGAGAGCGGGTCGACGGAAGGAGAAGCTCCAGCGCACCCCTACCTGGCGCGCCAAATGTCGGATTTGGGGTTCCGGCAGACCCTGTAGATTCGAACACTGGGGTGCGTGCGGAGATTTAGCCCTCTGCCTACCTGCACCTCACCGCCTCGCTATGAACTAAGCAATAAAAGGAACAACACAAGAGACACAGAGTTTATACTGGTTCAGGCCACCATTGTGGTGTAATACCCTACTCCAGTGTGTGGTGTGGTGGATTGCCTCTTGGGCTGATGATGAACAATACAAGGGAAGAACGGCCTCGCGAGGGGAGGGTTCTTGCATTGGTGGTTCTGGCTAAGGTTCGACTAGTCGATCTTTCGATCCCCTGCCTTGAGGGTGGCAAGTCCTATTTATAGAGCGAGGCCCTGGGCCTCTTCCCAAATATTGAGCGGGAAGGGCGCCAACAATTGGCCATTTTGAAGGGGAACATCTAGTACACTTATCCTGACTAAAGTTGGTCCTTGCCTGTCAAAGGCTCTGGTGGTGACGACTTCCTGGGCTCCACGATGACTTCCTTCCTGCCGTTGCGACGGTCTTGGTCTTGTTGCACCGAAATGGATGCCTTTGCTTGATGCTCTTGCCTGCGCTTGCTCCCTTTGCACCAAAGAGGAAAGAAGGACACTGCGCGGGCTGGCGCCCGCCTGGCGCCCTTGGTCGTCATGGCTTGCGTCATGGGCACCTCGCGAGGTACCCCGCCTTGATCTCTCCGCCTCCTCGCGAGCCAGCCTGACAAGGCCGTGCCTGAGGAAGCCTCCTGTCGCCCGCCCCGCGAGGCTTGGCCCCTCGCGAGGGTCTTAAGCTTGTGTTGACGAAGATGGGCCTTGCTGGGCCACACCTTGAGCCACGCCGCAGGCCGAAGGCAGGCAAGTCTGGGGACCCCTGTTCCCAGAACTCCGACAGTATAGCTTGCCGGGTGGAGCCGATTCGTGCCAGGGCATATGCTTTCTCGTTGTCGGCCCGTGGCACGTGGAGAAACTCGCACCCTTCAAAGTGTTCGCTGAGCTGCTGGACGAGGAAATGGTAGCTTGCCATGTTCGCATCCTTGGCGTCCCAATCGGCAGATGATTGCTGGATCACCAAGTCCAAGTCGCCATATCACAGGATCCGGTGGATGCGGAGCTCTTTGGCCAGCCGGAGCCCATGTATGAGCGCCTCATACTCGGTCACGTTGTTGGAGGCGGAAAAATGGATTTGCAATGTGTATCTGAGCTTGTCGCCCTTGGGAGAGGTGAGGACGATGCCGGCTCCCAAGCTGGTGCGCATCTTGGATCCGTCGTAGTGCATCCGCCAATGAGTGGAGTCGGGTACTGGTGGCAGGTACTGGGTCTCGGCCCAGTCGACAAGGAAGTCGGCCAGCACTTGTGACTTGATGGCGGTGCATGAATGGTAGAAGATGGTGTAAGGAGCCAGCGCAATGGCCCACTTGGCCACCCGGCCTGATCCATCCCGGTGGCCTATGATCTCGGCAAGCGGGGCAGTGCAAACGACCATGATGGGGTGCTCTTGAAAGTAGGGCTTGAGCTTCTTGGCGGCAAAGTACACGCCATAGCACATCTTCTGGTAGTGGGGGTAATTCTGTTTTGAGGTTGACAACACTTCGCTCAAATAATACACCAGCCTCTAGACCAGCTGAGCCCGGCCTTCTTCTGGGCGTTGAACCACGATGACGGTGCTGACCACCCAGCTGGTTGCGGCAATGTAGAGGAGCATGGGCTCTTTTTCAGTCGGTGCCGCCAGGACAGGCGGTGTGGTCAACATCTTTTTTAACTTGTGAAAGGCTTCATCCGCTTGGTCGTTCCACTTGAAATGAGTGGATTTTCTCATGAGCTGATATAAAGGGAGAGCCTTTTCTCCCAGCCGACTGATGAAGCGGTTGAGCGAAGCCAGGCACCCGGTGAACTTTTGGACATCTCGAAGCCGGGTGGGAATCTCCATCCTCTGTATGGCCTTAATCTTTACCGGGTTGCACTCAATGCCGCATTTAGAGACCAAGAAGCCTAGGAGCTGGCCGGCTGGTACTCCAAACACGCATTTCTCTGGGTTGAGCTTGATCTGAAATCGGCGCAAGTTGTCAAATGTTTGTTTGAGATCTTTCAGCATGGTGTCGCGCTTCTCCGTCTTCACCACAATATCGTCTACGTAGACATGGGCATTTCTGCCGAGTTGCTTGAGGAGGCATTTCTGCATGCAACGCTTAAAAGTGGCACCAACATTTCTCAAGTCGAATGTCATAGTCAGGTAACATAATGCTCCGAATGGTGTGATGAAGGTGGTCTTCAGGTGGTCGGCTGGATCCAACTTGATCTGATGGTAACCTGAGTAGGCATCCAAGAAACTCAATAGCTCGCATCCGGCTGTGGAGTCTATCACTTGGTCAATCCGGGGCAAAGCAAACGGATCTTTGGGGCAAGTTTTGTTGAGGCTGGTATAGTCTATACACATGCACCACTTCTTGTTCTTCTTCAACACTAGGACCAGATTGGCAAGCCATTCTGGAAAGAATACTTCCATAATGAAGCCGGCTGCTAGAAGCCGGGCTATCTCTTCACCAACGATTCTTCTCTTCTCCTCCGACAGTCAGCAGAGGGGCTGCTTGACAGGTTTTGCATCTGCTCGGACATGTAGCTTGTGCTCGGCGAAATCCGTCGGGACACCGACATGTCTTTGGGGGACCATGCAAAGATATCCCGATTCTCACAGAGGAAATCGACGAGCTTGCTTTCCTATTTGATGTCCAGGTTTACACCCAGAACAACAAATGTCTCTGGGTTCTCTGGGTCCAGAGGTATCTTCTTTGTCTCCTTGGATGGCTGGAAGGAGCCCTGAGCTTCTGACTCCTTGGGGTCTAGCGACAGGTTCGGTTGCTTGCCGGTCATGGCCACAACCCGGTCAAGGATCTTCTTCTCAGCAGCAATCACGAGGGACTTGTCCTGCCGGCTACTGGCTGTAGCTCAGACAGAGGATTTCTTGTAGTCTCCGACTATGGAGATGATGCCCTGGGAACTCGGCATCTTCATCTTGAGGTAAGCATAGTGGGGCACAGCCATGAACTTGGCCAAGGCAGGTCGGCCGAGTAAAGCGTGGTAAGGGATCTCTAAGTCCACCACTTCAAACCAGACTGCTTCTCGGCAGAAGTGATCTTTGTCTCTGAAGAGGACATCTATCTTGATCTTGCCGATTGGTGAGCAGGACATGCTAGGTACAATGCCGTGGAACACGGCTGGACTAGGCAAGAGTTGCTTCGTCTTGATGTTCAACTTCTCCATGGTGTCACTGTACAGGATGTTGATGCTGCTTCCTCCATCAATCAGAACTCGGGAGAAACGGGCGGCCCGCATCTCTGTTGCAAAGGTGGCATCCAACACCAACGCGTAAGAGCCTGGAGACGACATCACCTCTGGGTGATCAGCCCAGCTCCAGCTGATTGGCTTTTCAGACCAATGCATAAATTCTGGGTCCTTGGAGGCAATTGCATTGACTTCTTGGTGTTGTCGGTGCCGGCTGCACCTGTCCTCAGCTTGGCTTGTGAAGATGATGTAGGCTGCATGCTCGTCAGGGAACTCGTCTTGAATGGCTCCGACTGCTGGGCAAGCGGCCGGCTCGTCGCAGAGAAGTCGGTGCTTGAGGAGGGTGCCCTCTTGGCACCCGGCGGTGAAGTACTCTATTGCTTGCACCTCATGCACGCCCTCGCAGGAGTTACAGAGCTCAGCCCAACGCATGAGGAAGTCGCGAGTCGATTCGTTGGGGCCTTGGACACACAAGGAGAGCTGTTCGGGATTGGGAGGCCACTTGTATGTGCTGGTGAAGTGGCGGACGAAGACCTCCGTGAAGTCTAGCTAGCTGTTGACGCTGTATGGCTTGAAGCTGTTCAGCCAAGTGCGTGTCGTGCCTTGAAGCATGAGGGGGACGTACTTCACGGCAACGCGCCTGTTGCCGTTTGCTATGCTGACTGCAGTGGAGTAGTCGATCAACCAGTCTTCCGGCTTCACCGAGCTGTTGTACTTTGGCGTGTCTCTTGAGAGTGAGAACCCTTTGGGGAAGGGCTCGTCGCGGATGCAGGGGCCGAAACAGGGCGGGCCGACATCATCTTCTTCTTCCAGCGCCAAGGATCGCGCCAGGTGATCGATCCGATGGCGGGCATCATTCTCGCTGATTCCCTCGCGGCGACCAAGGCAGTTGCCGAGTATTGGGTGTGTGATAGGTGGCGGGGTGGGATATCTCTCCCCGCGAGGCGGAGGAGGAGGCGGATTACCTCGTCGTTCCACGGCACAGGGGCGGCCTTCTACATCACGCTCGATGGAGAGGCGAGTCCGGCTGTGACTAGCAGCCGGGTCCTTATTTTTCCGCTCGCGGGCGCCGCCTGCTCACGGCGTCCGGGATGTCGTGTCATGGTCCCGACGAGGAGGCGGATCATTGTCTTGCTGGTCGGGTGCTCCAGTGCGGCAGCCGGCCTCATGTTGCTCGTCGGCCAAGTTGAGGAGCCGCTGGACGCACTCCGTCATGTGGTGATGCTCGTCGCCGTCAAGCTTGTCTAGCTCGTCTGCTGCCGCCTGGGCAGCTCAAATGTTCTCCGTAGGCGTGGCATAAACGGGGGCGATCTGCCTCGAACATGCTGGCGATGGTCGCGCCACGCAGCCGGATCACGTCGATGCGACTAGGCCCACCAGGAGCCGGCGTGCCGCCAACGGCACGGTCCATCTCGCGTCGGTAGGCCTCCGAAAGGTGTCTCATGCTGGCCAGCTTGTTGGCGCTTTCGACGAGCTGGACTCGGCGTGCCTCTAGCGTATCGGCATCAGCGTCAGCCGGGATGGGGGCAGACAAGTCGTGCAGCGCCGTCTGCAGGGCGTTGTGGGAG
Source organism: Triticum aestivum (assembly GCF_018294505.1). Classification (NCBI taxonomy): domain Eukaryota; kingdom Viridiplantae; phylum Streptophyta; class Magnoliopsida; order Poales; family Poaceae; genus Triticum; species Triticum aestivum. The sequence continues at coordinate 199,940,836 of NC_057813.1, forward strand.
CTCTCGCCGGAGCCGGCGCCGTGACTGATGACTAGCACCTTGGTGAAGGTGCTGCTGCTGCTGCTGTTGGCTCGAGGAAGAGGGTCGTCGATGACCACCATGTTGGTGGGGAAGGTGTCGAGCGATGCCATGTCGGAGTCGACAAGCATCGGGTCGGTGGAGCCAACTGACTTCAAGTACCCGGCAGGCTCGCTGGCGACGTGGAGCTGGTCAAGGAGGCTGACAAGGCAGCTCTTGGGGCAGTCTGTGCCTGCGTCGGATGCAGGCTCGTCGGAGAGGCGGACCTCGCTGAGAAGATCGGCGAGGCAGCTCGTTGCACAGGCGTCGTCGACGCCATGTAGCACGTAGGGGCAAGCGCCATTGGGCGTGCCGGGCTGGCTACGCTCGTTGGGGAGGAAGAGGGTTCCCGTCCAGAGCAGGTCTCCGGATGATGGTGCACCTGGCCTCACGGTGGGCGCCAAATGTCGGGTGGTAGGTGCGACATATGCCAACGAGTGGCTTATCATTGTGGGAGCCAGTAAGACATTGCCGGTGCCTGGAAACGGGATAAGGCGAAGACATGCACACCGACGAATCTTACCCAGGTTTGGGACTCTCCGTGGAGATAACACCCCTAGTCCTGCTCTGGGGTCTCCGCATGATCACTAGATCGAGACAAGTAGCTACAAGAGGCTCCTTGAGCTGTTCGGCTAGAGGAAGAAGAAGGGCAAGGCTAGCTCTCCTCTTCTCTCTATGTGGTGTCTAAAACTCTAAGAGATCAACCCTTTGCATGGGTGCTCCGGGGGGTTTATATAGGCCTACCCCCTAGGGGTACAATGGTAATTTGGCTGGATGCAGGTCCAGGCTGTCAGTGTCTGTAGTCGCCAGCTTCTCCGCCGATCGCTGGGGCCCGCCGACTGGTGGGTCCCGCCGGCTGCCGGTCTCTTGGCCAATAGGCTGGGGCCACCACCTGGGGGTCTTGTCGGCTGCTGATTACTATAGCCTTGCTCTCGGTAATGATGGCTTGGTCGAGGTAAGCATTGCTACAGTGCCGCCGCCTAGCAGGTGTTCACTGTAGCCTTACCCCATCTTGTCCGCTTAATGGTGCACAAACTTCCAGGGTGGGAGCAGGCCGGCTACTCGGTGCCGGCCTCCCCCCAGGCCGACTGGCCAAGCCTGGCCGCCTTCTGGTATCTCTCTGGCAGGAGGGCCCCGTCGCCTGTGGGCCGTATTGACAACCTATCATGGGTGATGTCATGGTCAACATGGCAACAGTGCAATGCCGGACGGGGAGTGGCCACCCCGTACGGCGCACTGTGGCCACGCTTGTTCCGGCATTCGGGGGTGTCAGGCTTCACTGTAGCCACGCCCCATCTTATCGTCGTTATGTGGGCGCAAACTTAGAGGGTGCGAGCCGGGCCACCTGCTAGGAGCCGGCTCTCTGATGGCCGGCTGCTAGGAGTCGGCCCTTGTTGAGAGGGCTAGCAGAGCCTTGCCGCCTTCAGGCAGCCGGCCGGTTGGACAGCCGGCCAGGAGAAGGCGGCCCCGTGTCTTGGAATTCGGAGGGCATCGTCGGCCCGATATTTTTTGAAGAGCCAGGGGGAGCTGGTTAGGCTACCCGTGGTCATTTACTCCGACAAATATCATCACCTTGCAATTTACATTATTCGCCATTTGCCTCTTATTTCCCTCTCCCCCACTTCACAATTTTTTTCCGTTTTATTTGCCCTCCTTTTCTTTCACCGTTTTCTCGTTAGATCTATCTGTTTGCTTGCAATCATGAGTGATTTTGGTATGGCAGAAACAAATGATGGTCTAACTCCTAATATTGGACATTCAAGCAATCTGGATGCTAATACTTTTGTTTTGGGGCAAGGGAATGTTATGGGAAAAGAACATATCCAAAAAAAATTCAATTGTGTTGGAAACTTAAGTCTTGATTATACTCCTATACTTAAAAGGACTAATTCTTATGCGGAAGCTATTTCAGCACTAGTTCTAAAGCTTGAAAATAAATTTATCCGTACTCATCCTACCTTGCAAAGATTGTTTTATGTCTTAACCATTATTAAGAATCCTAAAAAGATGGCCACCATTGTTCTTATGAATGAATTTGATTACATAATATGGGAAGCTAGGGAAATCTTTGATTTTTATGGTATGAATCATGAAAAGCCCATGATAGATGAAATTCTTTATAATAGTGATTATGCATTGAGGTATTTGCTTGGGAATAATCAAATCTTTGATGAGAATTTTAAAAAGCAAGTCCCTATTTTAGATATAATCCAACAAGTTTTCAATGATGTTAATCAACATTATTCTTGGATTGCTGCCCGAAATCAAAGGGGATATGATGATAAGCAACTTGATAGTGCTAAAGTTTCCATGGATAATGTGTTTTATGTTGTTTTTGCGAAACCTCCTGACAAAAACTCCTCTAAGGAGAACAAAAACAAAGATGACAACACTTAGATCCTTGCATTATGCCTAGCTAGGGGCGTAAAATGATAGCGCTTATTGGGAGGTAACCCAATGAATAAATTTTATTTTGTCTTTTTCTTTCTGTTCTCGAGTGTTTGCACAATTATGCTACTATTATGATTGTGTTTTTTGTGTTTTAATTAGGGTTTGTGCCAAGCAAAGCCTTTGGGATCATGTTGGGTGATAGTTGATTTGATCTTGCTGAAAAACAGAAAATTTTGCACTCACGAAAATAATTATCATCTTTAACAGAAGCGCGATAAAGTACTGATTCTTTTTGCAGAAGATTAATATACAAATTTCTCACGCTGTTCTAATTTTCCAGAATTTTTCGAGTTACAAAAGTATTCGAATTATTCAGATAGCTACAGACTGTTCTGTTTTTAACAGATTCTATTTTCTTTGTGTTGTGTGCTTGTTTTGATGATTCTATGGTTTCCTTTGAAGAGTTTTGGCCATAGAAAAGTTGGAATACAGTAGATATAATGCAAAAATATAATATGCATGGGTTTGCAACAGTACTTAAAGTAGTGATTTTCTTTCTAATACTAACGGATGTCACGAAGTTTTGTTGAGTTCTGTGTGATTGAAGTTTTCAAGTTTTGGGTGAGATCGCGATGGATGAATGAATAATGATTAGCAAAAGGATAACCTTGGGGATGCCCATGGCACCCCAAGATAATATTCAACAAGTATCAAGCAACTAAGCTTGGGGATGCCCCCGAGTGTGATGTCTGCTAGAACTACGTCGGTATTTCCCCAAAGAGGAAGGGATGATGCAGTATAGCAACGGTAGGTATTTCCCTCAGTGATGAGACCAAGGTTATCGAACCAGTAGGAGAACCTCCTCACACCACGTAAACGGCACCTGCACACAAATAACAAATACTCGCAACCCGACATGTTAAAGGGGTTGTCAATCCCTTCTGGGTACGGCGCCTCAAGATAGGAAAAACGTGAGGTAAAAAGTGGTAGATAGGATAAATAGACCGCAGAACATATAAATTGCAGCAAGGTATTTTTGTATTTTTGGTTTAATATATCTGAAAACAAATGCAAGAGAAAATAGATCGCAAAGGAAAATATGATGAAAAGAGACCCCGAGGCCGTAGGTTTCACTAGTGGCTTCTCTCGAGAAAAATAGAAAACGGTGGGAAACCAATACTGTTGGGCAATTGATAGAACTTCAAATAATCATGACGATATCCAGGCAATGATCATTATATAGGCATGACGTCCAAGATTAGTAGACCGACTCCTGCCTGCATCTACTACTATTACTCCAGACATCGACCGCTATCCAGCATGCATCTAGTGTATTAAGTTCATGAAAAAACAGAGTAATGCAATAAGAACGATGACATGATGTAGACGGGATCCGTTTATCTATTGCGAAGATATAGATCCCATCTTGTTATCCTTAGTAGCAATGATGCATACGTGTCGGTTCCTCTTCTGTCATTGGGATCAAGCACCATAAGATCGAACCGACTACAAAGCACTGATGTCTACTACACAACCTTCTTCTTGTAGATATTGTTGGGCCTGCAAGTGCACAGGTTTGTAGGACAGTAGCAAATTTCCCTCAAGTGGATGACCTAAGGTTTATCAATCCGTAGGAGGCGTAGGATGAAGATGGTCTCTCTCAAGCAACCCTGCAACCAAATAACAAAGAGTCTATTGTGTCCCCAACACACCCAATACAATGGAAAATTGTATAGGTGCACTAGTTCAGCGAAGAGATGGTGATACACATGCAATATGGATGGTAGATAAAGGTATTTGTAATCTGAAATTATAAAAACAGCAAGGTAGCAAGCGATAAAATTGAGCGCAAATGGTATTTTAATGGTAGGAAACAAGGCATAGGGTTCATACTTTCACTAGTGTAAGTTCTCTCAACAATAATAACATAGATAGATCATATAACAATCCCTCAACATGCAACAAAGAGTCACACCAAAGCCACTAATAGCGGAGACCAAACGAAGAGATTATGGTAGGGTACGAAACCACCTCAAAGTTATTCTTTCGGATCAATCTATTCAAGAGTTCGTACTAGAATAACACCTTAAGACACAAATCAACCAAAACCCTAATGTCACCTAGATACTCCATTGTCACCTCAAGTATCCGTGGGCATGATTATATGATATGCATCACACAATCTCAGATTCATCTATTCAACCAACACAAAGTACTTCAAAGAGTGCCCCAAAGTTTCTACAGGAGAGTCAAGAACGTGTGCCAACCCCTATGCATAGGTTCATGGGGGGAACCCGCAAGTTGGTCACCAAAACATACATCAAGTGGCACATGATATCCCATTGTCACCACAGATAAGCACGGCAAGACATACATCAAGTGTTCTCATAAAAGACTCAATCCGATAAGATAACTTCAAAGGGAAAACTCAATTCGTCAAAAGAGAGTAGAGGGGGAGAAACATCATCAGATCCAACTACAATAGCAAAGCTTGGGATACATCAAGATCGTGCCATAGAGGGAACACGAGAAAGAACACGAGAGAGAGAGATCAAACACATAGCTACTGGTACATACCCTCAGCCTCGAGGGTGAACTACCCCCTCCTCGTCATGGAGACTGTCGGGATGATGAAGATGGCCACCGGTGAAGGATCCCCCCTCCGGCAGGGTGCCGGGAATGGCTCCCGAGAGGTTTCTGGTGGCTACAGAGGCTTGCGTCGGCGGAACTCCTGATCTATCTTGATATTCGATGTTTTAAGGGTACGTAGGCTTATATAGGCGAAAGAAGTCGATCGGGAGGTGCTCGAGGGGCCCACGAGACAGGGGGCGCGCCCAGTAGGGGGGGCACCCTCCTATCTCATGGCCTCCTCGAGGCTCTTCTGACGTGAACTCCAAGTCTCCTGGGTGATATTCTTCCCAAAAATAATGCTGCCGAAGGTTTCATTCCGTTTGGACTCCGTTTGATATTCCTTTTCTTCGAAATACTGAAACACGCAATAAAACAGCAATATGGGCTGGGCCTCCGGTTAATAGGTTAGTCCCAAAAGTAATATAAAAGTGTATAATAAATCCCATAATCATTCAACACAGATAATAAAATAGCATGAATGCTTCATAGATTATAGATACGTTGGATACATATCAGCATCCCCAAGCTTAATTCCTGCTCATCCTCGAGTAGGTAAATGATAAAGAAAGAATTTATGAAGTGTGAATGCTAGAGGTGCACAAGTTTGATCAATGCTAATTTCAATCACCTTTTCTAGCATCATTATATGTCATAACAGTAGTTCATCTCATAAAACTTTTCACGAACTAGTAACAAGCAATTCACATGTTAAAGCATAGACCATAAACTTTCTTGAAAACTAGCAAACTTCATTCTTAGTCATCAAACAATTGCAATTCATCTTACTTTCAGGAAGAGTCTATGTCAGATCTTTGATTTAGCAAACTTCACATACTCAACTATCATATAGTCTTCTACAATTGCTAACACTCACGCAATACTTGTGGTTATGAAGTTTTAATCCGACACGGAGAAAGATTGGGGCTTAAAATGTTGCCTCCAAACGTATTCATCTTTGGGTGATGTCAACAATAATAATTCATGCTAACGTACATCCAATTGGATATATATATATATATCAGGATCACCCTAACACAAAGTGCTTGCCAAAGGATAAAATGAAAAAGGGAAAGGTGAAGATCACCTTGACTCTTGCATAAAGTAAAAGACATAAAGTAAAAGATAGGCCCTTCGCAGAGGGAAGCAGGGATTTGCAGAGGTGCCAGAGCTCGATTTTGAAATAGAGATAAAATTTTTTGAGAGGTATGATCTCAATGTCAACATAACAACCAAGAGTTCCCAAGATCTTCCATACTACATACATTATAGGCGGTTGCCAAACAGAATGGTGAAGATTTTACTCCCCCTCCACCAACAATCATCAATCCATGGCTTGCCCGAAACAACGGGTGCCTCCAACTAACATCAAACCTGAGGGAGTTTTGTTTGCAATTATTTTGATTTGATTTTGATCTTTTTGATCATGGGACTGGGCATCCCGGTTACCGCCACTTTCTCGTGAATGAGGAGCGGAGTCCACTCCTCTTGAGAATAACCCACCTAGCATGGAAGAAAGTGATAGCCCCTAGTTGCTACATGAGCAATTCGGGCATACAAAACATATTATAATTTGAAGGTTTAGAGTTTGGCACATGCAAATTTACTTGGGATGGCAGGTAAGTACCGCATATAGGTAGGTATGGTGGACACTCATGGCAAAAACTAGGTTCAAGGAATTTTGATGCACATGCAGTATTCCCGCTTAGTACAGATATTTAGGCTAGCAAGGGGAGAAAGGCAAGCTCAACATGTTTGAATGATCCATGACAATATACATTAACTGAGATGTGAGAAAACATAACCCATTATGTTGTCTTCCTTGTCCAACATCAACTCTTTAGCATGTCATATTTAATGAGTGCTCACAATTATAAAAGATGTCTATGATAATATATTTATATGTGAAATCTCTCTTCCTTCAATATTCTTTCATGAATTGCTCAAATGACCAATACAATGCTTGCTAACCTTCAATACACTTACTACCTATACTTCTTAGATGTGAAGTCATTACTCCCCATCGGATAAGCAACTGAAATATATATAATTTCAGATTTATGACATTCAACTCATTCAACCATTTATTCATAGGATATAAGTGAAGCACACGAGTAAATGAAAAACTACTCCAAAAAGATATAAGTGAAGATCAATGAGTAGCTAAATAATTATGCAACTATGTGAAGACTCTCTCTCATTTAAGAATTTCAGATCTTGGTATTGTATTCAAACATCAAGCAAAGCAAAACAAAATGACATTGCAAGGATAGCACGACTCATGTGAAGAAGCAAAAACTTAGGTTCAACCGATACTAACTGATAGTTGTTGAAGAAGAAGGGTGGGATGCCTACCGGGGCATCCCCAAGCTTAGATACTTGAGACTTCTTGAAATATTATCTTGGGGTGCCTTGGGCCCCCAAGCTTGAGCTTTTGTGTCTCCTTAATTCCTCTCATATCATGGTTTCTCTATCTATCAAAAGCTTCATCCACACCAAACTCAACAAGAACTCGTGAGATAGGTTAGTATAAACCAATGCAAAACCTTATCATTTTCTACTGTAACAAATTACTAACATTATTATTCAACATTTAATACTAAATGTCTCTGCATATTTAATACTCCTATCCTAAAATAGAATCATTAAACAAGCAAGCATATGCAAACAATGCAAACATAACAGTAATCTGCCAAAATAGTATAGTCTGTAAAGAATGCAAGATTCATCATACTTTCCTAACTCCAAAAATTATAAGAAAAAATACGCTGTAAAAGATTTATCATACATGATTATGCAAAAAGATTCAACATTATATCACTCTCTTACTTTTCTAGGGAGTTTTTGCAACAACGGTAAACTTTCTGTTTTCAAACAGCAACATGTATACTAGCAAAATAAGCATGGTAAAGGCTATCCTTGACATTTTTATTGAAAATGTAGATGCAAAACATTATTCTACATAACATCAAGCAAATACTAACAAAAGAAAATGACGCTCCAAGCAAAACACATATCATGTGGTGAATAAAAATATAGCTCCAAGTAAAGTTACCGATGAACGAAGATGAAAGAGGGGATGCCTTCTGGGGCATCCCCAAGCTTAGTTGCTTGGTTGTCCTTGAATATTACCTTGGGGTGCCTTGGGCATCCCCAATCTTAGGCTCTTACCACTCCTTATTCCATAGTCCATCGAATCTTTACCCAAAACTTGAACACTTCAACCACACAAAACTCAAAACAAAACTCGTAAGCTCCGTTAGTATAAGAAAATAAAAACCACTTAGGTACTGTAATGAACTCATTATAAATTCATATTGGTGATAAACCTACTGTATTCTAACTTTTCTATGGTTCATACCCTTACATACTAGCCATAGATTCATCAAAATAAGCAAACAACACAATGAAAACAGAATCTGTCAAAAACAGAACAGTCTGTAGTAATATGTATCAAACCTATACATATGGAACCCCAAAAATTATGAAATAAATTTTTGGACCTGAGGAATTTGTCTATTAATCATCTTCAAAAAGAATCAACCTAAAAGAGCTCTCCAGTAAAAAATGGCAGCTATTCTCGTGAGCGCAAGGTTTCTGCTTTTTCACAGCAAGATCATAAAGACTTCACCCAAGTCTTCCCAAAGGTTCTACTTGGCACTTTATTGAAAAAAAAGCTATAAAACATGATTAATACAGTAGCATAATCATGTGGACACACAAAAACAGTAAGGATAAATGTTGGGTTGTCTCCCAACAAGCGCTTTTCCTTAATGCCTTTCTAGCTAGGCATGATGATGGCAATGATGCTCACATAAAAGATGAGAGTTGAAACATAACGGGAGCATCATGAAGAATAGGACTAGCACATTTAAGTCTAACCCACTTCCTATTCATACGGTTTTGTGAGCAAATAACTTATGGAAACAATAATCAACTAGCATAGGAACGTAAAACAAGCATATCTTCAAGATTTTCAACACATAGAGAGGAAACTTGATATTATTGCAATTCCTACATGCATATATTCCTCCCTCATAATAATTTTAAGTATCATCATGAATGAATTCAACAATATAACCAGCATCTAGAGCATTCGCATTCTTTTCATGATCTACAAGCATAGAAAATTTACTACTCTCCACATAAGCAAAATTCTTCTCATTCAGAATAGTGAGAGTATCATAAGAGACTTGAACACTAAAAATTGTTTCCACACTAAAAGAGTAATATTCATAAAAAGGGTAATCATAATCATGACAAGATTTGTAAATATAATCATCACTACTTTTTATAGCATAAGTTTCATCACAATAATCATCATAAGTAGCAACTTTGTTCTCATCATAATCTATTGAAACCTCTCCCAAGATAGTGGAATCACTAAATAAAGTTGACACTCTTCCAAATCCACTTTCATATTCATCACAATAAAATTCAACATCCTCCAAAATAGTGGGATCACTACTTCCTAAAGTTGACCCTCTTCCGAACCCACTTTCATCAATATAATCATCATAGGTAGGAGGCATGCTATCATCATAACAACTTTGCATATCAAAACTTGGGATGCTAAAATATCATCTTCACTAAACGTAGCATCCCCAAGCTAGGGACAAACATTAATTTCAGAAAATATATTCTGAAATATTTCATCCTCATCAAACATAGCTTCCCCAAGCTTGGGCCCTTTCATATCATAAGCATAATCACTCTCATCAATAAAAATATGGATAGCACCAATAGTAAAGAAATTATCATCATCACAATGAGTAGTAGGAGCAACATCATTTGGGAGGGATACCTTTCTACCTTTGTTGCTCCTTCTTTTCTTTTTCTTCTTCACATTATGTGTGGGTTCAACCTTCCTCTCTGAGCTCCTTATTGATGAGATTGGTTGAATAGAAAGCTCCTCCTCGTTACCTGATTCATCATAAGAAATAATAGGAAGATATTGGGAAGTTTCTTCCCTTTCATTAGTATTTTCATCATCTTCTATTTGCTTTCTTTTCTTTAGGTAATTGGCAATATAAGGATTTTCTATGCAATTCACCGCACAAAACATATAAATATCCTCTAGATCAAAATCAAGAAATCTATCAAGATTAATTTTGGAATACCCTCAGTTATACGTTTCATTTCTTCATACCCCAAAAGAAGACTAAGCTCTTTATGATGCCCAAGGGTTATCAAGTTATCACAATTTTTGGACACGATTCGATCATGAAACAATTTGCATTGGAGATTTAAATGACCGCGTTCATTGCAAAGTTCACAAGGAGCACGGAAAATATTGAATCTTCTAGCACACTCATCAAGACTTTCTTGCAAACCTTTAGTTTTTAAATACTTATGCCTCTTGCAATATCTATTTTCTCTGTTTGGTGTGTCCATGCAAGTCCAATCTACTCTACACAAATCAACATGCTTATAGGAGACATTTTCATCATAACTAGTGCAATCATCATTAGTACTATGGATATTCTAGGAGTTCATACTAACAACATTGAAATCATGCTCATCATTCAAAGACTTACTATCAAGCATTCTAATGCATTCTTATTCTAGCACTTGAGCACAATTTTCCTTTCCATCAAACTCACGAAAGATATAAAAAAGATGAAGCGTATGAGACAAACTTAATTCCATTTTTTTGTAGTTTTCTTTTATAAACTAAACTAGTGATAAAACAAGAAACAAAAAGATTCGATTGCAAGATCTAAAGATATACCTTCAAGCACTCACCTCCCCGGCAACGGCGCTAGAAAAGAGCTTAGTTGACGGGGTGTGAGTGCCGTTTACCTAGCCTCCCTAGCAACGGCGCCAGAAAAGAGCTTGATGTCTACTACACAACCTTCTTCTTGTAGACGTTGTTGGGCCTACAAGTGCACAGGTTTGTAGGACAGTAGCAAATTTCCCTCAAGTGGAAGACCTAAGGTTTATCAATCCGTAGGAGGCGTAGGATGAAGATGGTCTCTCTCAAGCAACCCTGCAACCAAATAACAAAGAGTCTCTTGTGTCCCCAACACACCCAATACATTGGCAAATTGTATAGGTGCACTAGTTCGGCGAAGAGATGGTGATACAAGTGCAATATGGATGGTAGATAAAGGTATTTGTAATCTGAAATTATAAAACAGCAAGGTAGCAAGCGATAAAAGTGAGCGTAAACGGTATTGCAATAGTAGGAAACAAGTCATAGGGTTCATACTTTCACTAGTGCAAGTTCTCTCAACAATAATAACATAGATAGATCATATAACAATCCCTCAACATGCAACAAAGAGTCACTCCAAAGCAACTAATAGCGGAGAACAAATGAAGAGATTATGGTAGGGTACGAAACCACCTCAAAGTTATTCTTTCGGATCAATCTATTCAAGAGTTCGTACTAGAATAACACCTTAAGACACAAATAAACCAAAACCCTAATGTCACCTAGATACTCCATTGTCACCTCAAGTATCCATGGGCATGATTATACGATATGCATCACACAATCTCAGATTCATCTATTCAACAAACACAAAGTACTTCAAAGAGTGCCCCAAAGTTTCTACCGGAGAGTCAAGAACGTGTGCCAACCCCTATGCATAGGTTCATGGGCGGAACCCGCAAGTTGGTCACCAAAACATACATCAAGTGTCACATGATATCCCATTGTCACCACAGATAAGCACGGCAAGACATACATCAAGTGTTCTCATAAAAGACTCAATCCGATAAGATAACTTCAAAGGGAAAACTCAATTCATCACAAGAGAGTAGAGGGGGAGAAACATCATAAGATCCAACTACAATAGCAAAGCTCGGGATACATCAAGATCGTGCCATAGAGGGAACACGAGAAAGAACACGAGAGAGAGAGATCAAACACATAGCTACTGGTACATACCCTCAGCCTCGAGGGTGAACTACCCCCTCCTCGTCATGGAGAGTGTCGGGATGATGAAGATGGCCACCGGTGAAGGATCCCCCCCTCCGGCAGGGTGCCGGGAATGGCTCCCGAGAGGTTTCTGGTGGCTACAGAGGCTTGCATCGGCGGAACTCCTGATCTATCTTGGTATTCGATGTTTTAAGGGTACGTAGGCTTATATAGGCGAAAGAAGTCGGTAGGGAGTTGCTCGAGGGGCCCATGAGACAGGGGGCGCGCCGAGTAGGTTGGGGGTGCCCTCCTATCTCGTGGCCTCCTCGAGGCTCTTCTGACGTGAACTCCAAGTCTCCTGGGTGATATTCTTCCCAAAAATAACTCTATCGAAGGTTTCATTCCGTTTGGACTCCGTTTGATATTCCTTTTCTTCGAAATACTGAAATAGGCAATAAAACAACAATATGGGCTGGGCCTCCGATTAATAGGTTAGTCCCAAAAGTAATATAAAAGTGTATAATAGAGCCCATAATCATTCAAAACAGATAATAAAATAGCATGAATGCTTCATAAATTATAGATACGTTGGAGACGTATCAAGCACCTCTTCCCATTGATAGATAAATAGATCAAGATGGCCAAACAAAACCCAAATACCGGAGAAGAAATACGAGGCTATAAGCAATCATGCATATAAGAGGTCAAAGAAGACTCAAATAACTTTCATGGATAAAACACATAGATTTTATCATAAACTCAAAGTTCATCGGATCCCAACAAACACACCGCCAAAAGACTTACATCATATGGATCTCCAAGAGACCATTGTATTAAGAATCAAGAGAGAGTGAGGAAGCAATCTAGCTACTAACTACGGACCCGTAGGTCTACAAAGAACTACTCACACATCATAGGGGAGGCACCAATGGAAGTGGTGAACCCCTCCATGACGGTGTCTAGATTGGATCTGGTGGTTCTGGACTCTGTAGCGGCTGGATCAATATTTCGTCACCTCCCCTGGGGTTTCTAGAATATTGTGGTATTTATAGAGAAATGAGGTGGTTCGGGGGGCACCCGAGGTGGGCCACACCCACCTGGGCGCGTCTGGGCCTCCTGGCGCGCCCTGGTGGGTGCTGCTCCACTCGAGAAGCCCCTTAGATGCTTCCTTGGCCCACTAGCTTTCTTCTGGCCCAAAAAAATTCCTCGAGGAGTTTCGTTGCGTTTGGACTCAGTTTGATATTGACTTCCTGCAATGTAAAAAACATGTAGAAAACAACAACTAGCACTAGGCACTATGTCAATAGATTAGTACCAAAAATGATATAAAATGACTATAAAATGATTGTAAAACATCCAAGAATGACAATATAACAACATGGAACAATAAAAAATTATAGATACATCGGAGACGTATCAGCATCCCGAAGCTTAATTCCTGCTCGTCCTCGAGTAGGTAAATGATAAAAATAGAATTTTTGATGTGGAATGTTGCTAACATGTTCATCACATTCTTTTCTTTATAGCATGGACATATGGACTTTTATATGAGTCAAAGCAATAGTCTAGTTTTGATATGAAGACTTTAATACTCAAGCATACCGACAAGCAACCATGTCTTTCAAAATATCAACACTAAAGCAAGTTATCCCTAGCCCATCATGCTCAATCATTGATCCATTCATGAAACACACTCGAATATTAGCTACACCCAATGCTCAAATACGATCATAGTGACCCTTAGTTTGTGCTTTATAAGTGAAGATGGAGACTCAAATTCAAAATAAAATTTGCATAAGTAAAAGAAAGGCCCTTCGCGGAGGGAAGTAGTGATCTGTAGAGGTGCCAGAGCTCAAAGCTTAAATTGAGATATAAAATTATTTTTGAGAGGCATACATTTACTACCAATGAAAACGACATGGAGCATCCCAACACTTTCCATGCTAGGTACATCATAGGCGGTTCCCAGACAGAAAATAAAGTTTATTCCTTTTTCCACCATAAATTTCACTTTCCATGGCCAGCCGTATCCACGAGTGACCTCCATACCAACACTTTCCAAGGAATTTATTATTTGATAACATAAAGTAAATTCATTTATTCATTTCGGGACTGGGCATCCCTAGTACCTTTGCTATACTCTTGTGCAATGACAAGTGAATACACACTCATCGTGAGAATAACACATCTAGCATGGAAAATATTGGCTACCCTTTACCGCCTCGCGAGTAGTAGAGCACACAAAAGAGAAATTTATTTTGAGTATTAGCGATGGCACATGCAAATTTGCTTATAACGACATGGAAATTCCGCATATAGGTAGGTATAGTGGACTCATAAGGCAAAACTAGTTTAAAGGGTTTTGTATGCACAAGTAGTGATCATACTTAGTGCAAAATGAAGGCTAGCAAAAAGATTGAGAAGCGACCAACCAAAAAGCAAAAAATCTCATACCCAAGCATTAAGCATAAGTAACACCGAATAATGCACCATAAGTAGGATATAAATTTCATTGCATAACTATTGACTTTGGTGCTTGCATAGGGAATCATAAACCTTAACATCAATATTATTACTAAAGCATAATTACTCCTCAACATGACTCACATATCATATCGTCATATCTCAAAACAATAACTAAGAATCAAGTTTATTTTGTCCAATGATCTTCATGAAAGTTTTTATTATATCCTCCTTGGATATCTATCACTTGGGGACTATTTTCATATGTTCCTTTTGATAAGCTCAAACAAATATAAGTGAAGATCATGAGCATATTTTTTTCTTTCTCTCGAAATAATATAAGTGAAGCAAGAGAGAATTCTTAAAAATTTACTAACTCCCAAATAAAACTAAGTGAAGCATGAGAGCATTTCTGCAAAATTAACAAAGCACACCGTGCTCAAAAAGATATAAGTGAAGTGCTAGAGCAAATCCATGGCTCTAAAAATTTAAGTTAAGCATAGGAGCAAGCATAGCATAATATGTGGCTCTCTCAAAAGGGTGTGTCCAGCAAGGATTCAACACTTAAAACACAAAGCAAAACAAGCAAATACTTATATCATACAAGACGCTCCAAGCAAAACTCATATCATGTGATGAATAAATATATAGTTTCAAGTAAAATACCGATGGTCGTTAGAAGAAAGCGGGGATGCCACTCGAGGGCATCCCCAAGCTTAGTTGCTTGCTACTTCTTTGAATATTATCTTGGGGTGCCTCGGGCATCCCCAAGCTTAGCCTTTTGCTTATCCTTATTGTAGCGACCAGAACTCAAACGGTCAACTCTCTGTGCATCAGTGTCATCCCTGGATCGGTAATGCTGACACACATAGTACTCGAGGAATTATAACAGAGTTTCAATCACACACTTATTACATCGAGTCCTCATTAAGAGTATGATTACATAAATAAATCATGGTTGGAGGCCATCTAAACTAGATAACTGCGGAAGCTTCAAAGGTAAATGAGTCCATCAGCTCCTACGGGATAGCTGAGTGCAAAATAATGACCTATTGCACCTCATTCGTTGTCTGAGTAGTCTGCAACATAAGACGTTGCAGCCCGAAACGGGTCAGCACATGGATATGCTGGCATAGTTACACTGTAAAGCAATGATAATGCAAGAACTATATCTACATGCAATATTTGGATGGTGGAGGCTGTAAGGTTCATGATTTTGCATAAAGCTAGTTTTTCCCTACAGCAAAGGAATAAATTTATTTAACTACTCCCATGTTGCCCATTATTTGAGAAGGTAACCCTAACTCAAATCCCAATTAGAAGTATCATCATTAACCCAACATCATAATTAATTAAAGTAACGTGATGAGATCACTTCAATAGATTCAAGTACTAGATACTCAAGACGTCCATAACCGGGGACACGGCTAACCATGATTAGTTTATACACTCTACAGAGGTTTGTGCACTTTTCCCCACAAGACTCGACCGCATCCATGATTGGATGTTCGAGACATAGCCTTTCTAAAGCATTAACTCTCTACTCTGGGTAGACAGTAAAACCTACAACCCTCTACATATGCTAGTCTACCTCTTCAAGAGCTCACGCAACTTACTCAACTATGCCAGAGCCCATAATGGCTTGTGGCTGCACACGGAAGTTTCTAGCATGAATAATCTTATGATCCCTTTGAGCCTCGATGGCATTCCATAGGATAATCACACGGTAACCCTGGGATTTCCAAAAACAGGCAACACTGGGTTCCCCAGGTGCCTCAACCAATCCACCCAGATGTGTATTAAAGTTGCGACCTCAATGTTATCCATAATTAAAATAACTCCCTAACTTCCATGTGTGAATCACGATCCAATCCCTGTCTATGAGCATGGCTAAGCAATAATAAGCATACGTATATTCCCGGGGTGATCAAAAGGTATACATTCCTACCTCAAGCACTACAACCAAAACCACATGCTCCCGATCCTACCAATGCAAATATTTGTGGGTAGAACTAATGCATAGTAAAAACTGGGTATAAAAGAGTATGATCAAAGTGTAACTTGCCTTGTTGATGATCTGCAAACTCTAGAGATTCGTAGTAACAAGCTTCGCACTCCGGGTAATATAGCATAGACAAACAATAGCATACATAAGCAATCACTCAAACGAAACACGAGAAGACCAAGAAAAGATCCAAATTGAACATGAAACAAGCAAACGGCTTAAACTAACAAGAGTGAAAACCCAACAGCAATATTAACATGTGAATTTGATCTTAACAGTAGATGCATGTGATTAGCTACGATTTGCAAAAAGATTCAACTCAAATGGAGCAACGAAACTCAAAATACGAACGAAACAAGATTGTTTACTAATCTGGATTAAAGTCAAATTTTACAGTACCAAAATCATGTTCAAGTTGATTAACTGGAAAGAGGGCTTCGAGATGAATATCACAGTGCTGGTTTCATCTAATTTGGATAAACAAGTAAAAAGTTATACTAGTTTAAAGATCATGGGTTGAATCACGATAAAAATAATCGCAGAAAAGTCCCTGGCCGAAAATAAAATAAAAGGAAAAAGACTACGACATGAATGTCCGCTAACTGAGACTAACAAACGAATTCGTTCATTAAAACAAACTAACAAACATTCGTTCATAGATTAGACAAAACTGAGAAAACCGATCTAATAATAAAAAACCGAACTAGGGTTTATAAAAAAACCCGAACGGTTTTATACCTAAAACCAAAAAAAAGACTGGCGGCGACGAGGTCAACAGCGGTGACGGCGGGCGGGGCGGCAGTGACGGCATGCTGCGGGTCGGTGCGGGGTGGTGCGGGGTGGCACGGGATGGTAAGGGCAGCGGCGCGGCTTCGGCGGCGGGGCTGCGGCTCGGGTGGGACGAGGAGAGGCGGCGGGGCAGGGCGGCGGCGGCGGCTTGGAGGAGGGGGCACGGCCTTGGGAGGCGTGTCCCTCACGGACTCGGCGGTGGTGGCGCTCGAGACTCCGGTCCCGAGCCGGAGCGGGAGGCGGTGGCGCACTGGGCTTTGGCCCGCTCAGCTGGGCCGTTGGCCCAGTGTGGCGACACGTTTTTCACCGAAGAAATATCTCAAGCACCGTAAGATCGAACCCACTACAAAGCACCTCTTCCCATTGCAAGATAAATAGATCAAGTTGTCCAAATAAAACCCAAATATCGGAGAATAAATACGAGGATATAAGCAATCATGCATATAAGAGATCAAAGAAGACTCAAATAACTTTCATGGATAAAAACATAGATCTGATCATAAACTCAAAGTTCATCGGATCCCAACAAACACACCGCCAAAAGACTTACATCATATGGATCTCCAAGAGACCATTGTATTGATAATCAAGAGAGAGAGAGGAAGCCATCTAGCTACTAACTACGGACTCGTAGGTCTACAAAGAACTACTCACGCATCATAGGGGATGCACCAATGGAAGTGGTGAACCCCTCCATGACGGTGTCTAGATTGGGTCTGGAGGTTCTGGACTCTGCGACGGTTGGATCAGTATTTTGTCGCCTCCCTAGGATTTCCGGAATATTGTGGTATTTATAGAGCAAATAGGCAGTTCAGGGGGCACCCGAGGTGGGCAGCACCCACCTGGGCGCGCCTGGGCCTCCTAGCGAGCTTTGGTGGGTGTTGCTCCTCTCGAGTAGCCCCTCAGGTGCTTCCTAGGCCTACCGGCTTTCTTCTAGCCCAAAAACATCCTCCAGGAGTTTCGTTGCATTTGGACTCCGTTTGATATTGATTTCCTGTGATAGAAAAAACATGCAGAAAATAGCAACTGGCACTGGGCACTATGTCAATAGGTTAGTACCAAAAAATGATATAAACTGACTATAAAATGATTGTAAAACAACCAAGAATGATAATATAACAGCATGGAACAATCAAAAATTATAGATATGTTGGAGACGTATCAGAGTGGCATCCCCTCTCTCTAATAACAACCATCGGTATTTTACTTGAAACTATAATTTTATTCGTCACATATTATGAATTTTGCTTGGAGCGTCTTGTATGATATGAGTCTTTGTTTGTTTTTATTTTTAATTTTGAATAAACATCCTTGCAGTAGACACCTATTTTGGAGAGCCAAATTATGCTATGCTTGCTCCTACGCTTCACTTAAATTTTTAGAGCCTTGGAATTGCTTTAGTGCTTCACTATATCTTCTTTTAGCACAGTGTGCTTTATTATCTTTGAAGAAATTCTCTCATGCTTCACTTATATTAATTTGAGAGAAAGAAATATGATGCTCATGTTCTTCACTTATTTGATCTTATTAAAATCAACAAATGAAACTAGTTCCAAAGTGATAGATATCCAAGGAGGATATAATAAAAACTTTCATGAAGATCATTGGACAAAATAAACTTGATTCTTTGTAATAGTTTTGAGATATGATGATAGTGATATGTGAGTCATGTTGATGAGTAATTATGATTTAGTAAGAATATATGTGTTAAGGTTTGTGATTCCCTATGCAAGCACGAAAATCAATAGTTATGCAATGAAATTACATCCTACTTGTGGTGCAATATTTGGTGTTAGTTATGCTTAATGCTTGCTTATGAGATTTTTTGTTTCTTGGTCGGATGCTTCTCAATCTTCTGCTAGCCTTCATTTGCACTAAGTATGATCACTACTTGTGCATCCAAAATCCTTTAAACCAGTTTTTGCCACATGAGTCCACTATACCTACCTATATGCGGTATTCTTTTGCCGTTCTAAGCAAATTTGTATGCCATCTCTAAATTTCAAAATAAATTTCTCTTTCATGTGCTTGTATCGCTCATGAAATGGCAGGGGGTGGCTGATATATTTCCTAGCTAGATGTGTTATTCTCGAGATGAGTGTTTATTCACTTGTCATTGCACGAGAGTACGACAAAGGTATTATGGATGCCCAGTCCTGAAATGAAAAAATGAATTTACTTTATGTTGTCACATAATAAATTCCTTGGAGAAGTGTTGGTATGGAAGGCACCCGTGGATACGGTTAGCCATGGAAAGTGAAAGTATGGTGGAAAAAGGAATAAACTTTATTTTCTGTTTGGTAACTGCCTATGATATATCTAGAATGGAAAGTATTAGGAACTACTCGATCATTTTCGTTGACAGGAAAAGCATGCCACCCAAAATGTTTTATATCTATGTTTTTCGCTTTGAGCTCTGGCACCTCTACAAATCCCTACCTCCCTCTACGAAGGGCCTTTCTATTTACTGTATGCAATTTTTATTTTTACTTGAGACTCCATCTTCTCTTCTAAAGCACCAACTAAGGGGCACTATGATTGTACTTGAGCATTGGGTGTATCTAATATACGAGTGTGTTCCATGAATGGATCAATGATTGAACATATTGGGCCAGGGAGAACTTGCTTTAGCGTTGATATTTCGAAAGACATGGTTGCTTGTTGATATGCTTGAGTATTGAAATCTTCATGTCAAAACTAGACTATTGCTCTGAATCATATAAAAGTCCAAATGTCCATGCTACAAAGAAAATAATGTGTGTGAACATGTTAGGCAGTATTCCACATCAAACATTTTGTTTTTATCATTTACCTACTCGAGGAAGAGAAAGAATTAAGCTTGGGGATGCTGATACGTCTCCAACGTATCTATAGTTTTTGATTGTTCCATGCTGTTATATTATCATTCTTGGATGTTTTACAATCATTTTTGTAGAAACTTTATATCATTTTTGGGACTAACATATTAACATAGTGCCCAGTGCCAGTTGCTGTTTTCTTGCTTGTTTTTTACTTCACAAAAAATCAATACCAAACACAGCGAAACTTTTTGGTGATTTTTTCTGGACCAGAAGACACCTGTTGGACCAAGAAAGTACCTGAAGGGAGCTCCGAGGGGAGCACAACCCACCAGGGCACGCCTGGGGGCCCTGTCGCGCTCAGGTGGGTTGTGCCCACCTTGGTGGCCTCCTGCATCGCCTCTTTGCTCTATAAATACCCCAATATTCCAGAAACCGTAGGAGAGTCTACGAAAATCAATTCCAGCCGCCACAAGTTCCAGAACCACCAGATCCAATCTAGACACCATCACGGAGGGGCTCATCATCCTCATTGGTGCCTCTTCGATGATGCGTGAGTAGTTCATTGTAGACCTATGGGTCCGTAGTTAGTAGCTAGATGGCTTCCTCTCTCTCTTTTGATTCTCAATACAATGGTCTCTTGGAGATCTATTTGATGTAGCTCTTTTTGAGGTGTGTTTGTTGGCATCCGATGAACTTTGAGTTTATGATCAAATCTATGTTTTTATCCATGAAAGTTATTTGAGTCTTTTGATCTCTTATATGCATGATTACTTATAGCCTCGTATTTCTTCTTCAAATCTTTGGTTTAGTTAGGCCAACTAGATCGATTTTTCTTGCCATGGGAAGAGGTGCTTTGTGATGGGTTCGATCTTACGGTGCTTGATCCCAGTGACAGAAGGGGAACCGACACGTATGTATCGTTGCTATTAAGTATAACAAGACGGGGACTATTTCTACATAAATAGATCTTGTCTACATCATGCCATTGTTCTTATTGCATTACTCCATTTCTCCATGAACTTAATACAGTAGATGCATGCTGGAGACCAGTTGATGTGTGGAGTAATAGTAGTAGATGCAGACAGGATTCGATTTACTAATCTTGGACGTGATGCCCATATAATGATCATTGCTTGGATATCGTCATGATTATTTGAAGTTTTATCAATTCCCAATAGTAATTTTTTACCCACCGTATGCTATTTTTCTCGAGAGAAGCCACTAGTGAAATCTACGGCCCCGGGTCTCTCCTTTATTATATTTGTCTTTGCGATCTATTTTTATTTGCTTTTATTTTCAGATCTATTAATCCAAATACAAAAATGCCTTGCTGCAATTTTTATTTATTTATTTTATCTCGCGTTCCCGTGAGATCTATTTATCCAATATACTACAATTTTACCTATCTTTTTACCCGTGAGGGATTGACAACCCCTCTCTTACATCGGTTTGAAGGTATTTGTTCTTTATGTGCAGGAGCTATTTACGTGGTGTTGCGTGGTTCTCCTACTGGTTCGATAACCTTGGTCTCATCACTGAGGGAAATACCTACCATAGTTGTGTTGCATCATCCCTTCCTCTTTGGGGAAATACCGACGTAGTTCAAGCCGCATCATGTGCGTAGATGGCGTTGAGAGAACTGCGTCTGCAAATGCTTCTGTTGAAGTCTGTTGAGTAGGAGGGGTTGACATTGGTGGTGGCACTATGGCAGTGGCAGCAGGAGCAGAGTGAGAAAGCCTAGTTTCTGCAACTGGCTCAGCAGCAGACCTCTATGCCCTTGGCACTGTGTGGAATCTGTCAGTTCTAGGTCTATCATCTTTGTCCTCAGCATCATCTCACAACTTCTCAACAATGGATTGAATCTCAGTGACCTTGACATCAAGGTTATACATATTGTCTTCAATAATCCGCTCTAGGCTCTCATGATTCTTAGTCAAGTTGGCCAGACTCTTCTCAATCCTCAGGGTTTCTTCTAGCAGATATGTGAGTTGATATTACTTGGTCTTGATATTCTCCCTTGACATCAAGATTATACATATTATCTTCAACAATCCGCTCTAGGCTCTCCTGATTCTCAGTCAAGTTGGTCAGACTCTTCTCAATCCTCAGGGTTGCTTCTAGAAGATATGTGAGTTGATCTTACTTGGTCTTGATATTCGCAATTGATGCATCTGGAGCACTTGCTGCTTTGGCATCCTTTGGCTTCTCAGCCTTCTCTTGGGCCTCAACAGATGTTGGATGTGAAGCATCCATCACCACTTCATTGTCCTCAAATTCTAGCTTAAGAGGTAAATGCTCTTTGTCAAGTACATATGTTCGAGTTCCAATCTTGCAATTGATCAACATTTGAATATGTGGTGCATATCTACATGACCTCTTTTGGTCAGCAGCTGTCTCTTGATTGTGTCAACTATCAGAATCATAACCTTGAACTTCTATGGTATGTCAATAGATGCAGCATGTTGATGGAATGGCCACAGATCATTCTCTCATCTCCGGACTTTGACAACAATGTATGCCTCAAGATGTAGTTGGCGGTGGCCAAACTAGCAAGCAAGTAGTATATAGAACCAAACTTGTGAGTCTTAAGTGCTTTGTCAGGAATGGGCTTGTACATGTGAGCCATAGTGTTATGGTCCATCCTTGGTTTTCCATAAACATCCATGTCATTCTCTCCTTCTTCTGGTGCATTGATGAGATTAGCCCACTCTGAGATCATCCAAACAATCTTACCATCTGGATAAAAATGTGGAGTGGAGTAGAATTGCATCACCATTTCATCATTCCACTTGGTGAGCTCTTGTCCAACAAAGGCATCTGTGCCTGTCAACCTAAAACTCTCATGAACCTAGGGGAAGTAGTCCTCATTAGCATCTATGTACTTCCAATCAACCCACTTCTTGTCAGGACCCTGACTCGATGTCACATCGATCTAGCCGGTAACACCTCATATCACTTTGCGGCCTCACGCACGGTATCCCCACGGGTGTCGCCTTACCTTTGCCCGGGACCGTTTGCGCCTTTTGGCTCACGTATATGATAGTGTCGCTAGCATCCATATGATAAGGAGCCCGGGCTGACATGACTAGTCGTAAACCCAAAGTGGCACAGACTTACAGGGACAGGCATCCATGACCCAGCTTCGAACGTGTCGGTCATCAGCAAGTGGGTCCGGGCTGTAGCACTGGGCTAGCAGGACTCCGGTAAACCGGGCTGTAGCGGGCTAACAGGACTCCGGTACTCAAAGCGTGACATTTCCCCGAAGGGACAGACACAGGAACGAAGAAGGACACATGCCGGCCAGCCTAAGTGTTCCAGAGCAGTAGCAAGCTACCATGGCTCAGCGGTAACACTAGGAGACATTTCCCGGTAAGAGAGGCTACTAAAGATAAACAACTAGATAGTCAGATCCCACACATACCAAGCATTTCAATCATACACACAATATGCTCGATATGTGCAAATACAACGAAGCATCACAACATGACTCTACGACACAAGTACTTTATTTAAGGCTCAGGGAGCCATACATAACATACACAAAGGTACGGGTCTCACGACCCAACATTCAAGTCATACAGTCATACAAACCAGCAGCGGAAGTAACTTGTCTGAGTACAGACAACTAGTAAAATAAAAGAGGCTTGGAAAGCCTAGCTATACTACATGGTCCTTCACAAGCTCAGGATCACCACCTGGGCCTTTAGCCTACTCGTTGATGTCAACGTCTACATAGAACCCATCAGAAGGGGTTGCAGCGTCTTCTGTAAAAATGTAGATTATAGCAACATGAGTACAAAGGTACTCAGCAAGACTTACATCAGATCCTACATACATGCATATTATCAAGAAGGGTTGGTGGAGTTATTGCAGCAAGCCAGCTTTGACTCTTGGCTAGACTATCCTACGATACTCCAACTTGAAATGGTTTTGCGCACACGAGTCCACTACTCACCACTTCAATACACTACCGAGGATCCGCCTCCGTCTTCCTACGGAAGAGCCATCCTCGGCACTCACACTTATCTTGAGGCTTTTAGTAGTTTCCATTTACTTGTCTATGAACTGTATAGGCAACCAAGTAGTCCTTTACCGCGGACGCGGCTATTCGAATAGATTATGATAACCCTGCAGGGGTGTACTTCTTCATACATGTTTCCACCACTTAGCGTCTGCACACGACATGTGCTCGGCAGACTTCAAGCGAAAGCCGACGTGGGTGTAGACCACGACCTACCTAAACACTTAAGCCTCTAGTCCAGGTTTATCGCCTATTCAGGTTCCATCCGCAGGGAGTCCGGCCGAGGTTTCCCATACGGCCCCGAACGATGTGAACAGGGTTCCCGAGATACCTAACGGGTATTCGGTACACCCGGCCACGTACCTACCGCATCACAGCCCACCCCTACGGTCAGCGCTGTCCACGGCCTCCAGTAGGCTACAAACACCAGAAACTACTTGCAACTCCTGGACAGAGAGCTAGGGTGAATAAGAAGTCGAGCGGGGTCATATTTCAGGGCCCAATGCATGGTAGTAGCTGTATCTTAAATCACACATACAGATCTCAGTGCTTAAGGTCGGCTTCAATGAAACAACCCACCATGTACTCCTACATGGCCTCTCATCGATACCTTTACCAAATCGTGTTCACCACACCACTCTCATTACCGACATAATCATTTCACTCTAGCCCATCACCCAGATGAACCAGACCTGACACGACTCTAAGCATAGCAGGCATAGCAAGGTAGGAACAACACATACATATGGCTCAATCAACTCCTACACATGCTAGTGGGTTTCATCTAGTTACTGTGGCAATGACAGGTCATGCAGAGGAAATGGGTTCAACTACCGTAGCACACAGCAGTTTGAAACGCGTTGTCTTAATGCAGTAAAAGAGAGCAGGAGCGAGAACATGGGATTGTATCGATATGATCAAATGGTTGGTTGCTTGCCTGATGGTTCGATGCACTGATACGGTTCTTCGTTAGGGTAATCACGGTACTCCTCGGAGGCAGAACCTGTCGCAAAGGACACCGATACACAACCATCACCAAACAATGTGCAACAATATGATGCATGCATGAAACATGGCAATATGAGTGTGTTGGGCTAATGCAACTAAGACCAGAAGGGTTTGAACAAATTTGAATCAAAGATTCAAATTTCAAACTCAAACATGGCCTTTTAAAGTGCTTTTCCTTGTTCTGCTTAAAACATCAATTTAACTTGTTTGATCATGCATGAAAATAGTACAGATGGATAGATTGGATTTTTCTGATCATTTTTCATATATAATTTGTCTAATTTGGAGTTACAGAATAAAAGTTATGAATTTTTGAAGTTTAAATAATATTCTGGAATTTCCTGATTTAAATTAAATCCAGAAATATATATATTGCGCCAGCATGACGTCAGCATGACGTCAGTGGTCAACTGCGGCTGGCTGGGGTCAAACCTGACGTGTGGGGTCCACACGTCAGTGACAGGGGGGTTTAACAGGGTTAATTTATTCCTAATTAGGGGTTAGTGGCGCTGGGGCCCACTGTCAGTGTCAGGGGGGTTAATTAAGCGGTGATTAGCACTAATCTGACCACCTGGCCGACGGGGCCCACGCGTCAGTGACCCTGGGGGGGTCAAACCCCAGGTCAAACAGGTCAAACCCACCGGCGACATGACGCCGGCGGGGCCCGAGACGGCGGCGCGATGCGGAAACGCGCTACAGGGCACGGGCGAGGCCGTGCTTGGGCTCGTTGGAGAGCCCTTGCTCCCGCGCGTCGAACGGTGGTGGTGGCCGTGCCTG
The DNA here is from genome assembly GCF_018294505.1 of Triticum aestivum. Taxonomy (NCBI): domain Eukaryota; kingdom Viridiplantae; phylum Streptophyta; class Magnoliopsida; order Poales; family Poaceae; genus Triticum; species Triticum aestivum. The sequence goes on from NC_057813.1 coordinate 199,966,641, forward strand.
TGGTGGCCGGTACCGACGACGGCGACGACCGTGGCGGCTGCCGGAGCTCGGTTGAGCTCGGGGTCGAGGCTACAACGGCTGCGGAGATGCGGGGTTGGCACCTACGGCTTCTACGCGGTGCGGTGAGGACGTGGGTGTGCTCGGTTGGGCGCTACGGTGACTGTGGCCACGACGGCGACGAGGCACGGCGGCGGCGAGCTTCGGAGCTCAAGGGGGCGGCAGCTACAGGATGCTAGGGACGACGGGGCAAGGGGGAATCGGGTCAGTGGCTCACCGCGGAGCTGCAGGGATGGTTAGCGGGCTCGGGGACGTCCGGTAGCTCCCGATTCGACGGCGACGATCTCCGGTGGCCGAGGAGGGGAACGGCGACGTGGGCGGCGATGCAGGGCTTCCGGAGACCCGTGGATCGGTGGGGAGGAAGAGGGGGTCGAGGCGGAGCTCCTGAGCTCAGCGGAGGGGCGAGGGGTGGCCGGTGGCGGCTGCTATGGCGAACGGCGGCGATGGTGGCGTTCGGCCGTGAGAGAGAGAGCGAGGGAGAGGAGGGAGGAACCGAGGGAGAGTGAGAGAGAGCAGGGGGAGGGCGTGGCGTCGTCCGGGGCATCGAGACGAGGAGGGGAGGGCACGCAGGCAGGCAAGCAGGTGGCGTGGCGCGGTGGCGCGCGCGCGCGCCGGCCACACTCCCCTCCCTCTGTCGAGGACGAAGACGACAGAGGAGGGAGGCGGGCTGGGCCGCCTGCTGGCTGGGCCGGCCAGCTGGCTGGGCTGCACAGGGAGGAGCCCAGGTAAGCTCCTCCTTTTATTTATTTTCTTTTTCTAATTTCTGACATTTGTTTTGATTTAAATAAAATATTAAATCATTTATTTACCTTATGCCAATTTTTGCAGGAGCTAGATATATTATTCCAGAGCTCCTTTATAATTGGCATAATATTTGGACATATATTAATATATATAACTAATATATTTCCAATGCAAATATTTATGCATTAATTCCAAATGCCCAAAATAAATACCTATGAGCTCTTAAAAATATTGGTTTGATTTTTATCTCTGTCCAATATTTTCAGAGAGCAACATGAGCATTTTCTTGGACCTTTTTGGAGAAATTTTTATTTGGATCATTTTCAAAAATGATTCTGAGGGTTTCACAAATCCCCATTTCAAATTAAATGGAAATTTAAACATGATGCACACACTCTGATGCATGACTAGCTAGGGTGTGACAACTCACCCCCACTCAAAAGAATCTCGTCCCGAGATTTGGGTTCCTCCGGGAAGAAGGCGGGATACTCAAGTCGAAGACGATCCTCCCTTTCCCAAGTTGCTTCATCCTCAGAATGGTGCGACCATTGAACTTTGAGAAACTTGATATTATGACGTCGGGTGGTACGTTCGGCCTGATCGAGGATACGAATGGGGTACTCTCGATATGTAAGATTATCTTGGAGATCAAGCGTTTCGTGGTCCACTTCACGGATAGGATCCGAGAAGCAACGCCTGAGTTGAGAAACGTGGAAGACATCGTGGACTCTGGAGAGGTGCGGAGGTAGTTCCAACTGGTAGGCAACTTCTCCTCGTTTGGCGAGAATGCGAAAAGGTCCAATGTAACGAGGAGCCAATTTGCCTTTGATACCGAAACGATGGGTTCCCTTCAGAGGGGTGACCCGAAGATAAGCCTTCTCGTCAACCTCGAAAGTCATAGCCTTATGTTTTCGGTCATATTGACTCTTTTGACGAGATTGGGCTGTTTTCAACTTTTCACGAACGATACGAACTTGTTCTTCTGCTTCCTGAATCATATCCGGGCCAAAGAATTGTCTTTCCCCGGTCTCTGACCAGTTAAGGGGTGTTCGACACCGTCGTCCATAGAGAACTTCAAAAGGGGCTTTACCCAAGCTAGATTGATAGCTGTTGTTGTAAGCGAATTCGGCAAATGGAAGGCACTTCTCCCAGTCCATTCCGAATGAGATAACAGAGGCTCGAAGCATGTCTTCTAGAATCTGGTTGACGCGTTCCACTTGACCACTCGACTGAGGGTGGAAAGCGGTGCTAAAGGAGAGACGAGTTCCCATAGCATTTTGGAAACTTTCCCAAAATCGAGAGGTGAAAAGACTTCCTCGATCCGAGTTAATTTCCAAAGGAACACCATGGAGGGACACTATTCGGGAGATGTATAAGTCTGCCAGCTGACTAGCGGTTATACTCTCACGAACAGGTAAGAAATGGGCTACTTTGGAAAGACGATCGACAACGACGAAAATAGCATTATTCCCTCTCTTGGTCCTGGGAAAACCGGTAATGAAATCCATACCAATTTTATCCCATTTCCATTCAGGAATAGCTAAGGGTTGAAGGGTGCCAGCAGGCCGTTGATGCTCTGCTTTTACACGACGACAGACGTCGCAATTAGCAATATACTGAGCAATTTCTCTCTTCATCCTAGTCCACCAGAACCTCTGGCGTAGGTCCTGATACATCTTAGTACTACCGGGATGAATGGTGAGAGGAGATTCATGAGCCTCCTTAAGGATCAACTGCCGTAGATGCTGGTTCTTGGGAACCACTAGACGGTTCTCAAAGTACACAACACCATGATCATTTGTGGAGAAACAACTAGCACCTCCGCTAGCAATGTTCTCTTTGATTTTAGATATTCCCTTATCTCGCTTTTGGGCAGCGATGATTTGATCCGTAAGAGTAGGTTTTGCTACCAAGGTGGAAAGAAAACCTTGAGGTACAATGTGAAGGTTAAGCTTCCGAAATTCCTCATGGAGAAGCGGTTGACTTTGTTGTAACATCAGGTTGTTACAATAAGATTTACGACTTAGCGCATCAGCCATGACGTTGGCTTTCCCTGGGGTGTAGGTTATTCCTAAGTCGAAGTCTGTGATCAATTCAACCCAACGTCTTTGCCTGAGATTCAGATCCGGTTGGGTGAAAATGTACTTCAGACTTTGGTGATCAGTGAATATTTCGCAACGATTACCGAGGAGGTAATGTCGCCAGGTCTTAAGTGCATAGACTACGGCTGCAAGCTCTAGATCATGAGTAGGATAATTCTCCTCATGTGGGTGCAATTGCCGTGAAGCGTAGGCAATTACGTGTCGATCTTGCATGAGAATGCAACCTAGTCCTTGTCGCGAGGCGTCGCAGTAGATAACAAAGTCCTTGGAGAAGTCTGGCGGTACCAGTACGGGAGCAGAGGTCAGGCGTCTTTTCAGTTCCTGAAAGCTGTGCTCACATTGTGGAGTCCATTCGAACTTCTTATCTTTCTTGAGGAGTTCGGTTAGAGGTTTAGCAACCTTGGAGAAGTTCTCGACAAAGCGACGACAATAGCTCGCTAAGCCCAGAAAACTCCGAACTTGCTTGACCGATTCAGGTGGAGTCCAATTAAGGACGGCTTGAACTCGCTCAGGGTTAACAGCAATACCTTTACCAGATATTACATGACCCAGATAGGTCACTTCTGACAACCAGAATTCACATTTAGAAAATTTGGCATAAAGGCGATGCTCTCGAAGTTTCTTCAACACTAGCCTTAGATGTTCGGCATGTTCTTCCTCGTTCTTGGAGTAGATGAGTATATCATCGAGGTAAACCACGACGAATTTATCCAAATACTCCATGAAGATTGAGTTCATTAACCGAGAAAAGGTGGCTGGAGCGTTGGTTAAACCGAAGGACATGACGGTGTACTCGTATTGGCCATAACGAGTAACAAAGGCCGTTTTAGGAATGTCCCCGTTTCTGATTTTGATTTGATGGTAGCCCAACCTCAAATCCATCTTGGAGAAGACTGAGGATCCAGCGAGCTGATCATACAGGTCGTTGATCCTGGGAAGCGGATATTTGTTCTTGATTGTGACCAAATTGACAGGTCGGTAATCTACAACCATCCGGTCCGTACCATCCTTCTTCTTGACGAATAGGACGGGGCAAGCCCACGGAGATGAGCTAGGTCGGATGAAACCCTTTTTCAAGGACTCATCGAGTTGTTTCTTAAGCTCGGCTAGTTCTAGGGGTGCCATCTTATAAGGTCTTCTAGCAATCGGAACGGTTCCTGGAATGAGGTCTATTACGAACTCAACATCCCTGTCAGGTGGAACACCTGGCAATTCCTCTGGAAAGACATCCGGGAAGTCACGGACTACCGGAATGTCCTCAAGGTCTGGCAAAGGGCTGGCGTTAAGAGAATATAATTGTCGCTTGGCTATTCGGGTCAAGACATTGACTATCTTCCCCGAAGGATGGGTGAGTTGAACAGTCCTAGAGAAGCAATCAATTTTGGCTTGATGAGCTGACATCCAGTCCATACCCAGAATGATATTAATATCTGAAGATTTAAGGGCTATCAAAGACGCGAGGAAAACAAGTCTGTCGACTTGGATTTCATTTCCATAACTTACCCTAGAGGTCTGCCATCTAGAACCAGGAGTAGAAATTTCCATAGTGGATGGCATGTCACAGAATGCAACGTTATGCAAACGAGCATAATTTTCGGATATAAAAGAATGAGAGGCTCCTGTATCGAAAAGAACAGATGCCGGGTGGCAATTAACAAGAAGCGTACCGAGAACGACGTTGGGATCCTCTTGAGCTTCTTCGGCAGAGATACAGTTGACATGGCCACGTGAAGCGGTGACCGGCTTGGCGTGGAATACTTTTCCTGTCGGCTTGCCACGGCCAACAGCTTTAGCAGACTGGTTGGGGTTGGTCTGGGGACACTCACGCATATAGTGACCAGATTCCCCACACTTGAAACAAGTCACGGAACTGGTACGTGGAGGAGCATTGTTAGTTGGACCCCCATAGGGCTTGGCTGGTGCAGACTGTTGAACAGGGCGAGGCGCCTGGAAAGATGGCCTCGGTGTGAACCTGGGTGGCAGGGCGGTGTTGGGTACCCACACGCGGCGCTTCTGAGGACCAGCACCGGATGAGGAACCCATGTCACGGCCATGCTTGCGTGTTGCGTCATAGTCAGTCTGACCAGTTTCAGCACTGATGGCTTTGTTGACAAGTTTCTGAAAAGATGTGCACTCATGCAGACGGAGGTCACGGCGAAGCTCAGGACTAAGGCCCTTACGGAACCTTGCTTGCTTCTTGGCATCAGTAGACACTTCCTCAGTTGCATATCGTGCGAGATTACCAAACTCCCTGCTGTAAGCATCCACAGAAAGTCGGCCTTGGGTGAAACTGCAAAATTCCTCACGTTTACGGTCCATGAGACCCTCCGGAATGTGATGTTCACGGAAAGCCTCGCTGAATTCAGCCCAAGTAGTGACATGGCCCGCTGGGCGCATAGCTCCATAATTCTCCCACCATAGACTGGCGGGGCCTTCAAGATGATATGCAGCAAAGGTGACCTTGTCAGCCTCCGCTACCAGCGCGGAACGCAGTTTGTGAGCGATACTGCGAAGCCAGTCATCAGCGTCGAGAGGCTCGACGGAGTGGTGGAACGTGGGTGGATGTAATTTGATAAAATCACTGAGTGACACCACGTTAGTCCTCTGATGGTGTGCTGTGTTCTGTTCAATACGCTCCAACAAACGGTTGGTCTCCCGCTTGTTTCTCTCAGCTTCCATCATAACCTCGGCTAGGGAAGGAGGATGAGGCAGATTTGCATCCCTGACTTCACTGCCTTCGGCCTGCTCTTGAGGAGCAGGGTTAGTGCGCGTGTTGACCATCCTAGGTAAACAAGACAATGATTTAGTCAGGATGATAAAATTCCGACATAGGATACAAAATGTAAGGAATAACTCGAATGCAAGATGATCATCCGTATGACATGGTAGATACAGAAACTGCTTCTTTTATTCCATCGTCATACACACCATACAGGGTTTAGTACAAGACCAAACAAAGTACTATTACGGTGAAAGAGGATTACATCTCATCGGAGGCATCCCAAGCTCCTATACATTATTTTTCTACACCTCCGGAAAGAGTACAAACTAGGTCATATCCCACGAGTCACGCGGGACGATAGACGACACAGCTAGTGCGAACTAGTGATACTACCACTAACTCAGACCGATCCGTAGTAGTCCTCGTAGAAGTCACCTCCATAGCCTGGAAGCTCAACATGATCATCCGGAAACAGACGATCTCGCGGAGCTTGTGGACCATAGGGGCTAGGATGAGGTCTTGGACCAACAGACGGTGGCCTGCGGGGACCGCGAGGTGGGGTGATGCCTCCTACATCACGCCAACCCATCACGTCTGGCAGAGCAGATCTCACAGGATAGAGATCGCGCATATCTGAATATCCAGCTTGCACCGCCGGTGCGAACCGAGTCAAAGTGGCCCAGTGGTCAGCACGGGTATTGAAGAGCTCTAACCTCAAGGCCCGATTTTCACGGTCCTTATCCTCGAGCATCTCAGCAGTGGTGCGAGTCCGTGAATCCTCCTGGGTGGGGTCAGCATAGATAGCCTGGAGATACCCTTGTGCTCCCGGAAGTGATCCTGGCATATACCGGAAATCAGAGTCCCGAAATAGACCAGATCTGACTCGCATAATGGTCATCATAGAGTAGGCGGCGTCCTGCACAGCCATCTCAATAGTAACCCCGAGTCCATAGGAGCAGTGAAGGGGCTCGGTGGATCCAGGATAAGATGGAAATATCCGGACAGTGCAGAGATACTGGCTTTGATTGAAGTCCCGAAATTGCTCTTCGACCGTGTACTCAGGATACCAGCGGTATCCAGCCTCAGTCATTACCCTGACCAACTTGGCAGTATGGCCGGGTACATCTAGGCATCGAGTCAGGCGAACCACTTGATTGAGGTCGCGAGTGGCCATCTGAAAGCACAATCATAATGCAAAGGCATTAGAATTTCTAGCAAAATTTCGGCAGCATAACAGCTGTAAATGCTCAAGAAGGATTTGACACATTTGACAAAGGATTTCATACGCACTCAACATCATCATATCAAAGTTCTGAGACCATCCTAGCAACATAATGTGGTAATAGAACTGAACTAGGCTTGTATCCATCAAACTTATAAGGTACTACTGATTAGTAACACGTGATCCTGATAGAGAGAATAGATCCTAATTCCTTAACCCCCGGTGGAAGAATGGACTGACTCAGATCAGAATGTCATAAGATAAAGGAGTAAAAAGAGCCTTACGTTCCAACCCACAAACAATTCCCCTACATATAACTAAAGAATTTCTAGACTCAACATCGACCAGTTTGGCTTGGAGAACCTACAGGCAGTCCGGCTCTGATGCCAACGCTGTCAGGACCCCGACTCGATGTCACATCGATCTAGCCGGTAACACCTCATATCACTTTGCGGCCTCACGCACGGTATCCCCACGGGTGTCGCCTTACCTTTGCCCGGGACCGTTTGCGCCTTTTGGCTCACGTATATGATAGTGTCGCTAGCATCCATATGATAAGGAGCCCGGGCTGACATGACTAGTCGTAAACCCAAAGTGGCACAGACTTACAGGGACAGGCATCCATGACCCAGCTTCGAACGTGTCGGTCATCAGCAAGTGGGTCCGGGCTGTAGCACTGGGCTAGCAGGACTCCGGTAAACCGGGCTGTAGCGGGCTAACAGGACTCCGGTACTCAAAGCGTGACATTTCCCCGAAGGGACAGACACAGGAACGAAGAAGGACACATGCCGGCCAGCCTAAGTGTTCCAGAGCAGTAGCAAGCTACCATGGCTCAGCGGTAACACTAGGAGACATTTCCCGGTAAGAGAGGCTACTAAAGATAAACAACTAGATAGTCAGATCCCACACATACCAAGCATTTCAATCATACACACAATATGCTCGATATGTGCAAATACAACGAAGCATCACAACATGACTCTACGACACAAGTACTTTATTTAAGGCTCAGGGAGCCATACATAACATACACAAAGGTACGGGTCTCACGACCCAACATTCAAGTCATACAGTCATACAAACCAGCAGCGGAAGTAACTTGTCTGAGTACAGACAACTAGTAAAATAAAAGAGGCTTGGAAAGCCTAGCTATACTACATGGTCCTTCACAAGCTCAGGATCACCACCTGGGCCTTTAGCCTACTCGTTGATGTCAACGTCTACATAGAACCCATCAGAAGGGGTTGCAGCGTCTTCTGTAAAAATGTAGATTATAGCAACATGAGTACAAAGGTACTCAGCAAGACTTACATCAGATCCTACATACATGCATATTATCAAGAAGGGTTGGTGGAGTTATTGCAGCAAGCCAGCTTTGACTCTTGGCTAGACTATCCTACGATACTCCAACTTGAAATGGTTTTGCGCACACGAGTCCACTACTCACCACTTCAATACACTACCGAGGATCCGCCTCCGTCTTCCTACGGAAGAGCCATCCTCGGCACTCACACTTATCTTGAGGCTTTTAGTAGTTTCCATTTACTTGTCTATGAACTGTATAGGCAACCAAGTAGTCCTTTACCGCGGACGCGGCTATTCGAATAGATTATGATAACCCTGCAGGGGTGTACTTCTTCATACATGTTTCCACCACTTAGCGTCTGCACACGACATGTGCTCGGCAGACTTCAAGCGAAAGCCGACGTGGGTGTAGACCACGACCTACCTAAACACTTAAGCCTCTAGTCCAGGTTTATCGCCTATTCAGGTTCCATCCGCAGGGAGTCCGGCCGAGGTTTCCCATACGGCCCCGAACGATGTGAACAGGGTTCCCGAGATACCTAACGGGTATTCGGTACACCCGGCCACGTACCTACCGCATCACAGCCCACCCCTACGGTCAGCGCTGTCCACGGCCTCCAGTAGGCTACAAACACCAGAAACTACTTGCAACTCCTGGACAGAGAGCTAGGGTGAATAAGAAGTCGAGCGGGGTCATATTTCAGGGCCCAATGCATGGTAGTAGCTGTATCTTAAATCACACATACAGATCTCAGTGCTTAAGGTCGGCTTCAATGAAACAACCCACCATGTACTCCTACATGGCCTCTCATCGATACCTTTACCAAATCGTGTTCACCACACCACTCTCATTACCGACATAATCATTTCACTCTAGCCCATCACCCAGATGAACCAGACCTGACACGACTCTAAGCATAGCAGGCATAGCAAGGTAGGAACAACACATACATATGGCTCAATCAACTCCTACACATGCTAGTGGGTTTCATCTAGTTACTGTGGCAATGACAGGTCATGCAGAGGAAATGGGTTCAACTACCGTAGCACACAGCAGTTTGAAACGCGTTGTCTTAATGCAGTAAAAGAGAGCAGGAGCGAGAACATGGGATTGTATCGATATGATCAAATGGTTGGTTGCTTGCCTGATGGTTCGATGCACTGATACGGTTCTTCGTTAGGGTAATCACGGTACTCCTCGGAGGCAGAACCTGTCGCAAAGGACACCGATACACAACCATCACCAAACAATGTGCAACAATATGATGCATGCATGAAACATGGCAATATGAGTGTGTTGGGCTAATGCAACTAAAACCAGAAGGGTTTGAACAAATTTGAATCAAAGATTCAAATTTCAAACTCAAACATGGCCTTTTAAAGTGCTTTTCCTTGTTCTGCTTAAAACATCAATTTAACTTGTTTGATCATGCATGAAAATAGTACAGATGGATAGATTGGATTTTTCTGATCATTTTTCATATATAATTTGTCTAATTTGGAGTTACAGAATAAAAGTTATGAATTTTTGAAGTTTAAATAATATTCTGGAATTTCCTGATTTAAATTAAATCCAGAAATATATATATTGCGCCAGCATGACGTCAGCATGACGTCAGTGGTCAACTGCGGCTGGCTGGGGTCAAACCTGACGTGTGGGGTCCACACGTCAGTGACAGGGGGGTTTAACAGGGTTAATTTATTCCTAATTAGGGGTTAGTGGCGCTGGGGCCCACTGTCAGTGTCAGGGGGGTTAATTAAGCGGTGATTAGCACTAATCTGACCACCTGGCCGACGGGGCCCACGCGTCAGTGACCCTGGGGGGGTCAAACCCCAGGTCAAACAGGTCAAACCCACCGGCGACATGACGCCGGCGGGGCCCGAGACGGCGGCGCGATGCGGAAACGCGCTACAGGGCACGGGCGAGGCCGTGCTTGGGCTCGTTGGAGAGCCCTTGCTCCCGCGCGTCGAACGGTGGTGGTGGCCGTGCCTGTGGTGGCCGGTACCGACGACGGCGACGACCGTGGCGGCTGCCGGAGCTCGGTTGAGCTCGGGGTCGAGGCTACAACGGCTGCGGAGATGCGGGGTTGGCACCTACGGCTTCTACGCGGTGCGGTGAGGACGTGGGTGTGCTCGGTTGGGCGCTACGGTGACTGTGGCCACGACGGCGACGAGGCACGGCGGCGGCGAGCTTCGGAGCTCAAGGGGGCGGCAGCTACAGGATGCTAGGGACGACGGGGCAAGGGGGAATCGGGTCAGTGGCTCACCGCGGAGCTGCAGGGATGGTTAGCGGGCTCGGGGACGTCCGGTAGCTCCCGATTCGACGGCGACGATCTCCGGTGGCCGAGGAGGGGAACGGCGACGTGGGCGGCGATGCAGGGCTTCCGGAGGGCCGTGGATCGGTGGGGAGGAAGAGGGGGTCGAGGCGGAGCTCCTGAGCTCAGCGGAGGGGCGAGGGGTGGCCGGTGACGGCTGCTATGGCGAACGGCGGCGATGGTGGTGTTCGGCCGTGAGAGAGAGAGCGAGGGAGAGGAGGGAAGAACCGAGGGAGAGTGAGAGAGAGCAGGGGGGAGGGCGTGGCGTCGTCCGGGGCATCGAGACGAGGAGGGGAGGGCAGGCAGGCAGGCGAGCAGGTGGCGTGGCGCGGTGGCGCGCGCGCGCGCCGGCCACACTCCCCTCCCTCTGTCGAGGACGAAGACGACAGAGGAGGGAGGCGGGCTGGGCCGCCTGCTGGCTGGGCCGGCCAGCTGGCTGGGCTGCACAGGGAGGAGCCCAGGTAAGCTCCTCCTTTTATTTATTTTCTTTTTCTAATTTCTGACATTTGTTTTGATTTAAATAAAATATTAAATCATTTATTTACCTTATGCCAATTTTTGCAGGAGCTAGATATATTATTCCAGAGCTCCTTTATAATTGGCATAATATTTGGACATATATTAATATATATAACTAATATATTTCCAATGCAAATATTTATGCATTAATTCCAAATGCCCAAAATAAATACCTATGAGCTCTTAAAAATATTGGTTTGATTTTTATCTCTGTCCAATATTTTCAGAGAGCAACATGAGCATTTTCTTGGACCTTTTTGGAGAAATTTTTATTTGGATCATTTTCAAAAATGATTCTGAGGGTTTCACAAATCCCCATTTCAAATTAAATGGAAATTTAAACATGATGCACACACTCTGATGCATGACTAGCTAGGGTGTGACACTTCATACCACTCACAATTGGCTTCTTGTCAAGCAAAAATGTTTCATAGAAGTCCTGTTGTTCTCTGGAAGGCAGCTTGATCTAAAAACAAGGTAGAGGGAGAGGGTGCGAGCTTGATGAGAGGAGAGACGAAGAAGGCGACCGGTCTATACGGGGAAGATGATATGCTGGCAAACTTTTGGATATAAGGATGCTTGGTCCTCAAGCGGTATGTGGGTCCTATTAAAACATGTGGTAGTGTGTTATCCTACCAAAAGGAGCAAATATGTAGGATGCAACCGGAGGGCAACTCAGCCGGTCGGCCAGAAGGAAGCGTTTTCCATTTAGATCGTCCTCTTATTTTGAACCACCCAATCTAAATCATGTGCGTCTATGCCGTTTGAGGAAAATTTCCACTAAACTGTCTGCCCGAGCCATCTTCAATTCAAAGTAGGGATGAAAACAGACAAAATCGAGCATTGATGTGTTTGTCTCGTGTTATTTTACGGAAGTGGAAACAAAGAGAAAAACCACATAAACTGATATTAACACAAATGAATACGAACCAAGAAGGGTTCAGGTATGGTGTGAATCTGATACCACCCATGAATCCCTGCATCCTGTTGTGCCCATCACCCGGTCTAAATCCTATGTGTCTACTCTGCTTTAGAAAAATTTCCACTAAAGCACCTGCCTCCAGCCCACTTCATTCTAAACTAGGGATGAAAATGAACAAAACTGAGTGTCATCGCATTTGTTTTCACATTATTTTATGAAAGCGGAAACGAGTACAAAAACCTCGAAAACAAATACGGAAACCGCCCTCGCGTCATTCGCTCGGGCGACTCGGGCGGCCAGCTCAATCTGTTTCTTCCGTTTGGTACCCTATCTCAATCCTCTCACCGCAACCGGATGACGCCGCCGGGCTAAGCCCACATGACTGGCAGCGGCGGCGGGACTGGATTGATCCGTTTTGTCCTGAGGTAGGGGTGGTGGTGTAGCGGCGTGTCTCAATGCAATGAAGATATGTGGGTGTGGGTAGCGACAATGGATGTGTAGCAGCCGGCCACTTGGATCAGGCCACAACATGAGTTTAATTGAGTGCTGGACTAAGCCATATTGTAGCCATGAAAAAAATCAAAAGGTGCCGTATTTGCAGAAACGAAATTTGGTTATTCCACTAGAAAACACCATTCCATTTTCATTTTTGCGTAGAAATTCCATTTTCGATTTCTTCCTGCAATATTCTATTTCCATTTTCATTCCGCAACATTCCATTTTTTTGCTTCTCTGTTTCCCCTTTTCACAAAAATCCGAAAAGTTTCCACTATGTTTTCATCCCTATGAAAATTACTCCCTTTAGATCGAAACATACCAAGTTGAATCATGCCTTAATTCATTTTCCAAGTAACAAACCCATGCTAGTTCTCCCAATAATGAAAAACTAATTCACCTATGATGTGTCCCCACATAAAATCCATCTGTGCTCATCGTCTCCCAATTGAGATGTCTTTCTACAACCCCAACAGTTCCAGATTGCCTTGTAACTCCATAGCGAACCTTCGTACCCATCCACCTCATCGGGTTGCCTTATCTTTGGAGGGCATAATTTTCATATTTTCAGTTCTCGCAAAAAAGTGGCGGTCTAGGCGACTCGAGCATAACACTCACGACGTAAGCGACCTAGCGCCACCACCACCCAACACCGTTGAATCCCTCCTCCGCCGCCACCTCCCCCCACCTCACCTACCTCCCCTCATAATCGCTTTTGGCACCCACCGACAAAGCATGATGGCTCTAGGGAAGGAGGCGGTCGGGTCCTTCTTCGACTGCTCGGCGATGGGCTATGGTCCTCGGTTGGATCTCATCCAAGGGGTGGTGGATGTGTCCTAGGCTGGCTTCATGGCTAGGCTTCATGGGGAGCTCGTCCTAGAAGAGAGATGCTGGTGTCCTGTGAGGCGCACAGTTGCAGGACGACACATGGCTTCTCTCCCATGGTTCTACGCGTGCTAATGGCATGGTGGGCGATCTTCCGTGTAGCTGCTTCCCATGGCTGGACTCGGTTCAATCTCGGTCGGCAGACTAGACAGCGACGGTGGTTCTTGTTGAAGATCAGCTCAGGCGGCAAAATACGATGGAAGCTGGTGGTGTTCCCTCATTCTGCGAGCTTTGGCGAGTGGTGATGCGAGCCTACTCGGTCCCTGATACGTCTGTAACGTATCTATAATTTTCATTCTTTCATGTTATTATATTATCAATCTTAGATACTTTATATGCAATTTTATATCATTTTTGGGATCTAACCTGTTAACTCAATGCCTAGTGCCAGTTCCTATTTTTGTGTAATATTTTGTTTCGGAGAAAATCAATACCAAACGAAGTCCAAACTCAATGAACCTTTAAGGTGGTTTTTTCTCGACTAGAATGGACCCTAGAAGCTTTGGGGGAGGCTTGAAGATGTACGAGAGGGCAACAAGCTCACATGGTGCGCCCCCAGGGGGCGGGCCACCAGATCTTGTGGGCCAACATTACTTTGTTTGACCTAATTCCACTTCTATAAATTCCCATAAATTCCAAAACCAATGGAGAGCTGCCCGAAACAATTTTTCCATCATCACAAGCTTTTGTTCTTCCGCGATCACATCTGGAGGCCTTTTCTCTACTCTGTCGGTGAGGGAATCCATCATGGAGGGCTTCTACATCAACCTTGTTGCACCTCCGATGATGTGTGAGTACTTTACCACAGACCTACGGGTCCGTAGTGATTAGCTAGATGGATTCTTCTCTCTCTTTAATCTTCAATACAATGTTCTCCTCGAAGATCAATCCAATGTAATCTTCTTTTGCGGTGTGTTTCTTGGGATCCGATGAGTTATGGGTTTCTGATCAGGTTATTCATTGAAAGTAATTTAGTCTTTTCTAAAATTTATTATGCATAATTAGTATAGCTTTGTATTTCTCTTCGATCTATCCATTTGGTTGGCCAACTAGATTGATTTATCTTCACTAGGAGATGTGCTTTGTAGTGGGTTCAATCTTACGATGTCCTTACCTCGTGACAGAATGGGTAGCGAGGCACATATTGTATTATTGCAACTAAGGGTAAAATGATGGGGTTTAATCATATTGCTTGGTTTTATTTTGTCTACATTCTGTCATCCTGCTTTAAGCGTTACTCTGTTTGCCATGAACTTAATACCATAGATGCCTGCTAGATAGCGGTCGACTGGTGGAGTAATAGTAGTAGATGCAGACAGGAGTCAGTCTACTTGTCACGGACATAATGCCTATATACATAATCATTGCCATGAATAACGTCATAACTATGCACTTTTCTATCAGTTGCCCAATCGTAATTTGTCTACCTACCATATGCTATTATTATGAGAGAGAAGCCTCTAGTGAAAACTATGGCGCTGGGTCTATTTTAATCATATTACAGAAACCAAAAATACCTTGCTGCAATTTAGTCTTTTTATTTTACTTTGCAATTTATCTATCTACCTATACCAGATTTGATCCTTGCAATTAACGAGTATAAGGGGATTGACAACCCTCTTGCCCATGTTGGGTGCAACTATTTGCTCTTGTCTATGCAGGTACTATTTACTAGGTCTTTGCGTGGTTCTCCTATTGGTTCGATAACATTGGTTCTCATTGACGGAAATACTATCCGCTACTATATTGCTTCACCATTCCTCTTCGAGGAAAATCCAAAGTAGCTCATAAGTAGCAGTTCCTGTCTGGGATACAATTGAGGTTGGGTGCACAAATCCAGGTGAAAACCTTGCATTGACCTTGTCGGTGTTGGCGGCAATGACGTCCACGGATGTCATGTCCCTCCATGGGGGTCGTTGTGGATCTGCCGCACGTACTAACCTCTTTTCTTGTGACTCTTGGTGAGAATCTTAGATCTGGCTTTGTCGGATCGGATGACGGTGTTGTCTAATACGTCTCCAAAGTATCTATAATTTATGAAGTACTCATGCCATGTTCACAACAATTTCATATGTTTTTGATATGATTTGAATGGAACTAACCCGGACGGACGTTGTTTTCAACAGAAGTACCGTGGTGTTGTTTTTTCTGCAGAAATAAAAGTTCTTGGAATTGGATGAAACTTTTTGAAGTTTTTTGGAATAAAAGAAAAATACTGGAGCAAAGAACAACTAGAGGGCCCCCCCACTGCCCACAAGACACCAGGGCGCGCCACCCCCCTGGTGTGCCCTGGTGGGTAGTGGGCCCTTTGAGGCCCATCCTCACATGAAATTGACGCCAAAAAAATCCTATATATTCAGCAACCCCCGAAAGTTAACCTAGATCAAAAGTTCTGCCGTCACAAGCCCCTGTAGCCATGAAAAACCAATCTGGACCCTGTTTTGGCACCCTGTTGGAGAGGGAAATCATCACCGGAGGCCATCTTCATCATCTCGGCGGCCACCATGATGAGGAGGGAGTAGTCCACCCTCGGGGCTGAGGGTTTGTACTAGTAGCTATGTGTTTGATCTCTCTCTCTCTCTCTCTCTCTCTCTTCCATTCTTGATTTGGCACGATCTTGATGTATTGCGAGCTTTGTTAATATAGTTGGATCATATGGTGTTTCTCCCTCTCTATCTTGTTGTGATGAAATGAGTTTTCCCTTTGAGATTTTGTTATTATCGGATTGAATACTTTTATGGATTTGAGAGCACTTCATGTATGTCTTGCTATGAATACCCGTTGTGACAATGGGGTATCATATTGATTCACTCAACTCGCGGATTCCCGAGGTGACATTCTGGTAATCTATGCATAGGGGTTGATGCATGTTTTCGTCCTTGTTTCTTCGGTAGTAATCTTGGGCACTCTTTGAGATTTTTGTGTTGGATTGAATATTATGAATCTGTTTTTTTTATGTGTATCGTATAATTAACTCATGGATACTTGTGGTGACATTGGAGTATCTAGGTGACATTAGAGTTGGTTGATGCGTATCATATGGTGTTATTTTAGTATGAACTCTTAGATAGAGCGATCAGAAAGGATAACTTGGTGTTATTTTAGTACGAACTCTTAGATAGATCGATTGAAAAGGATAATTTGAGGTGGTTTCATACCCTACAAACAATTTCTTCTTATGTTCTCTGCTAGATAAGAACTTTGGAGTGATTCTTCATGGCACATTGAGGGATGGTTATATGATCCAATTATATTATCATTGTTGAGAGATTGCACTAGTGAAAGCATGAACCCTAGGCCAAATTTTCAAGCATTGCAATACAGTTTCTGCTCACTTTTGTTACTTGCCACCTTGCTGTTTTTTATTGTTCCTATTACAAAAATCAATATCTACTATCCATATTACACTTGTATCACTATCTCTTCGCTGAACTAGTGCACCTATACAATTTACCATTGTATTTGGTGTGTTGGGGACACAAGAGACTCTTTGTTATTTGGTTGCAGGGTTGTTTGAGAGAGAACATCTTCATCCTACACATACCACAGACTCATAAACCTTAGGTTATCCACTTGAGGGAAAATTGCTACTGTCCTACAAAACTCTGCGCTTGGAGGCCCAACACGAGTCTACAAGAATAAAGTTGCGTAGTAGACATCAAGCTCTTTTCTTGCGCCGTTGCCGGGGATGTGAGTGCTTGAAGGTATATCCTTAGATCTTGCAATTGAATCTTTTAGTTTCTTGTTTTAGCACTAGTTTGGTTTATAAAAGAAAACTAAAAAACAAATGGAATTGAGATTGACTCATATTATTCGTCTTTGTCATGTCTTTCTGGAAAATGATGGAAAGGAAATTTGTGCTCAATTGATAGAATAAGAATTCAATAAAATGTTTGGCATAGAAACTCTGAATGATGAGCATGGTTGCAATGATGTTAGTATGAATTCTTTGAATATCCATGATGCTAATGATATGCAAAGCCATAATCTTGGGGATGCTATATTTGATGAAGATGATATTTTTAGTCCCCCAAGTTTTGATGAGCAAATTTATTATGATGACAACATGCCTCCTATTTATGATGATTATAATGATGAAACTGGGTTTGGAAGAGTGTCAACTTTATGTAATAATGATCCCACTATTTTGGAGGGTGATGAATCTTATTGTGATAATTTTGGAAGTGGATTTGGAGAAGTCATGACTTTATTTAGTGATGATTCCACTATCTTGGTTTCAATTGATTTTGATAGTGAAGTTGATATCTATGATGATTATGGTGATGACATCTATGCTATAAAGAATAATGTAACCATTAATCTTGTCATCATGATTTTAATTCTCAATTGATTATGTCAATCAAGTATCTCATAATAGTTATTTTGTTTAGTTTAGCTCCACTACTATTGATGAGAATAAATTTGCTTATGTGGAGTAGTAAAATTTCTATGCTTATGGATCATGAAAAGAATGCTATATGTGATAGTTATATTGTCTAATTCATTCATGATGCCACTGAAAATTACTATGAGGGAGGAACATATGCTTTTACATATTGCAATAATATCAAGTTTCCTCTCTATGTGTTGAGAATTTTGAAGTTATACTTGTTTTTCCTTCCTATGCTAGTTGATTCTTGTTCCCATAAGTTGTTTGCTCACAAAACCCCTATGCATAGGAAGTGGGTTAGACTTAAATGTGCTTGCCATGTGATTCATGATGCTCTTTTTCATGTTTCAATTACTACTTTTATGTGAGCATCATTAAAATCATCATGCCTTGCTTAAAAGGCATTAAATAAAAGCGCTTGTTGGGAGACAATCCAAAACTTATACCTATTGTTTTTGTGTGTTCACATGATTAAGATACTGTAGTAATTGTGTTTTATAGCGTTCATTTCAATAAAGTGCCAAGTAGAACTTTTGGGATAGTATGGATGATAGTTGACTTGATTCTGTGCAAAAACAGATTTTTTTGCGCCTAGTAACATAACTGTTTAAATTCACTGGAATGTGATAAAGTTCTAATTTTTTGACACATGATTGATATACAAATTTCCTATGTTGTCCTAATTTTTTAGATTTTTGGAGTAACATAAGTATGGTCATTGTCCACATCATTTCAGATTGTTATGTTTTTGACAGATGATGTTTTCAATGCATAGTTTACTTGTTTTCTAGTTTCTATGGCTTATATTACTCAATATAAATTGTGGAAATGAAAAGGTATAGTAGGCATTGTGTGTGAACAATTATGAATATTTTGTTTGACAGTACCAAATTGAATGATTTGTCTTTATCATACTAACCTATCTCATGAAGTTCCATTAAGTTTTGTGTGATTGAAGTTTTCAAGTTTTGGGTCAGATATCGATATGAGGAGAAGAAGGAGTGAAAAGACCCTAAGCTTGGGAATTCCCAAGGCACCCCCAAGGTAATATTCAAGGAAGACCCAAGCAACTAAGCTTGGGGATGCCCCGGAAAGGATCCCCTCTTTCGTCTTCAACATTATCGGTAACCTCACTTGGAGCTATATTTTCATTTGTCACATGATATGATTTTTTCTTGGAGCATAATTTTATTTTATTAGTATTTGCTTGCTGTTATTTATAATAATTATTTGTATCTTTTACTTCAATAAAAGTGTCAAGGATAGCCTTTACCATGCTTATTTTGCAAGTCTAGATGTTGCTGTTTTGAAAACAGAAAGTTCTCTATCAATGTGTGAATTCTTAAAAATGTCAAAACATGATAAAATCTTGAAATTTTTACATAGTAGACTATGATAAATTTCCACGGTGTGGTAAATTTTCAGAATTTTGGAGTTAGAGAAGTATGAATCTTCTTGCATTCTTTACAGACTGTCATGTTTAGACAGATTGCTGTTATGTTTGCATTGTTTGCATATGTTTGCTTGTTTAATGATTCTATTTGAGAATAGGAGTATTAAATATGCAGAGGCATTTAGTATGGAATGTTGAATAATAATTTTAGTGATTTTCTACAGTAGAGAATGATAAGGTTATCGCATTGATTTATACTAACGTATTTCACGAGTTCTTGTTGAGTTTTGTGTGGATGAAGATTTTAAGATTTAGGGAAACCATGATATAAAAGGAATTAAGGAGACACAAAAGCTCAAGCTCGGAGATGCCCAAGTGTCGGTGTAATAGACCCTGGGTCTATTGCCGTGAACAAGCACATGATCAAGATTAAAGCACCAGTCCAAGACGGAGTACAAGAAGCCAAGTGACTCAAAGAACCAACAAGTAGATCAGAGGGACCAAGACTAGGCCAGAAGAACAAGATATCGTCAAGAGAGAGGCCTCCCTTGACGGGCAGGCAAACCCGACAAGGGGCAAGGCCACCCCAGAAAAAATGACGAAGGCGTCCCGGCAGGGCCTGCCGGGGCCTGCGGAGGCCAGATCACCTCCGCAACCACTCCACCACGACTCACGTCGTCGATCGGTGCAGTGTCAAGCCGCAGAGTGATTAAGTGGCAGCCATTCTCCACATGGCGCCACTTTATACCAAGAGAACCCACAGTGACACCCGTCCTATGACGTGTCAGGCAAGCAGGCGTGGAGCTGGTGAGATAGCCCGGCAAGCCTTGTCGGGCAACCAACAACAGAACACTAGGCGGCGCATTAAATGCGCATTGTTAGCCTGCAGAGTTAGGTGTGATAGCACTATTTACTATCTTATCAGTGTCTGATGACTAATTTTCCACTGTGGTGACCCCTTAGGCAATAAAAGGAGGTCCATGGCAATAGTTCAAGAGGTTGGGAAAAGTTAGATCACCCACACCCCCGTACGCGCATAGTCGCTGCCGCCCTGAGGCAACACTTGCCGGGCAAGTGAAATACGCACCGCCACCACATTTCCACCATCAATCCACCAAAGCAGTAGTAGGGTTTTACACCTCGTGGCGGCCCAAACCTGGGTAAAAACTGCCTGTGTGATCTCTACCGTGCTGCCCCATGTTGGTCTGCTCTATCTGCAACGCGACTCTCCCCTGCCGAACCAGCATGGGGCCGTCATGGTCCCATAGGTGGCCATGGTTTCCCGTGACATCTTTGGCGCGCCAGGTAACCTAACGATATAAGCAGCGTGTCACCTTTGTTGCCATCTGCATCTTCCATGGCGCCGTTGGCCATGGCGCCCAAGAAGAAACCACCTTCTTCGGCTCATCCATCCACCTCGAAGGCTCTGCTTCCCATGGACTCCAACACCGTCCGCCATGGAGATGCGCGAGGGCACGGACGCTGCCTGGGATGTGGTCGGGGCAGGCGACACCACCGCCATTTCCCCCGCGGCCGACACAAGAGCAGGAGACAGCGGAGGAGAATAACACCAACAGCACTTTGACGGCCGCACTCCGCTCACCGACGAGCACAACCACAGCGATGGCACTCGGTCTGGGGTGAATCGCCGCCCTCTGGCCACCCCTGCCGTAGGCGCGACCGTTGTGCGTGCGCTTTCCCCAGGGCAGGTCGACCAAGTGGATGTGCCCAATGGAGCTGATGGCCCGAAGCGCCTCCGCCTCACCAACCTGCCATTCAGGTGGCTGCACTGCAACAGCGGGAGCCAAGCGACAGCGCAATCGACTTCATCATTGTCTATGCCAAGCACCACCTCAGAGGCCATGGCTTGGGCTCCGCTGCGGCTGAGGTTTCCGCCAGCGGCAGAGCAGATGGATGAGTGGCGTGCCACCATCCAAAGCCTTCTCGGTTTCGCCGAAGCCGAGGGATCATGGCGAGCCAGCCTGCCACGGCCTTCCCAAGCGACGGGGACGGCCCATGCTGCTGCCCGTATGGAGGGAGCCGTCCCCACGGTGCAATCCCCGCCACGGCAGCGAGCATGGGCGCGACCAAATCAAGACTCTAATGACGTCTCGATGGCCTCCTATGACCCTCGAGCACGTCCAGGCCAACGACGGACCCTGGAAGATAGGCGGAGACTATGTTCGTCGTTGAGCAGCGCCACGGTGACCTCCTCCGAGCCAACGGGTGCGGCGGCCCCGACATCGATGGGTGGGCCAAGGAGGGCAGCACCCACCAGGGCACGCCTGGGCCTCCTGGCGCGCCCAGGTGGGTTGTGCCACCTGGTGGCCCTCCTCTTGTACTTATTTTCTCCAATATTCATTAAATATTCCAAAAAAAATCCTCGGGGAGTTTCAGCTCATTTGGAGTTGTGCAGAATAGGTAGCTTGACGTAGCTTTTTCAGGTCCAGATTTCCAGCTGCCAGAATTCTCCCCCTTGGTGCATACCTTGCATATTATGAGAGAAAAGGCATTATAATTACTCCAAAAAGCATTATTATAAAATAAAACAACATAAATAATAGTAGGAAAACATGATGCAAAATGGACGTATCACTTACTCAGCCCTCTGTATCCCCAGCGACAATGGCCCGAAAAAGGAGAAAGTCGGACACTGGTAAGCCTCTCCCGGTAGAGCCATCAGCTCTCGGCAGAGACCCGGCTGGAAAAAACTCCTTGCAGCCTACCGGAGCACCCCCTCCAGCCGGGCCCATGGACCCCGCGTACGAGGCTAGTGCTCCCGCAGTAGAGGAGGTGCCGCTAGTCCTTGTTGCCGAGCCTCAGGCTCCAACTTGGGCAAGGCACATTGTCCGCTTCCTCAAAACCGGAGAGCTTCTCGGCAACCAAGACGAAGCTAACAGAGTAGCCTGGAGGGCCAATATGTACCAGTTTGTCGATGACACTCTGTACAGAAGGAGGACCAATGGTGTGAAATTGAAGTGCGTCTGCCGAGAAGAGGGAAAAGAACTGCTGGCTGAGATACACAAAGGAATGTGCGGCTCCCACATTGGATCAAGGGCATTAGTTGGGAAAGCATTCCGACAAGGATTCTATTGGACCATAGCCCTCCAAGATGCAGTCAAGCTCGTCACTAATTGTGAAGCCTGCCAGTTCCATTCCAAGAAAACCCACCTGCCTGCCCAAGCGCTTCAGACAATCCCTCTATCATGGCCATTTACGGTCTGGGGGCTCGATATCCTCGGCCCCTTCCCCGAGCAATTAGGGGCTTTGAATTCTTGTTTGTTGCCATCGACAAGTTTACAAAGTGGCCGGAAGTGACTACCGTGAGAAAGGTGACTGCTCAGTCAGCTATCAAGTTCTTGAAAGATCTGGTGTGTCGTTTTTGAGTTTCGACAAGGATCATCACCGACAACGGCCCCCAGTTCATGAGCCACGCCTTCATGCAATATGTTCATACCCTCGGATGCAAAATCTCAATTGCCTCTGTGGCACACCCCCGGGGCAATGGACAAGCTGAGAGGACGAACACAGAAGTGCTACGTGGACTCAAGACAAGAACCTTTGATACGCTGCACAAGCATGGCAGGCGGTGGGTTGAGGAGCTGCCAGTGGTTCTCTGGTCCCTCAGAATGACACCAAACCGAGCCACCGGGCAAACTCCCTTCTCCCTGGTCTTTGGGGCAGAAGCAGTTATCTCCATGGAACTCATTTATGGGTCGCCTCGAGTACTTTCTTACGATGAAGTCGTACAAGATCAGCACCGACGTGACGATGTTGTGCTACTCGAGGAGAACCGTCTCCGGGCTGCTACGCGTGCTGCATGCTATCAGAAAGCCCTGCGTTGCTATCATAGCCGCAGGGTTCACGCCTGGTGTTTTGAGGAAGGTGACTTTGTCCTTAGGCGCGTTCAGTCCGCCAAGGGTACACACAAGTTGTCACCAAAGTGGGAAGTCCCTTACCAGGTAGTACAAGTCACCAGACCCGGCGCAGTCCATCTGGAGAACGGAGATGGCACTCTATTGCAAAACTCATGGAATATTGAGCATCTCTGCAAGTTCTACCCATAAGGCGCTAGGCTGCCGAGCCCTGCCCGGCAGCCACCCATTTGTACAGGCCTTGCCTCAGCTGCATGTAACCCCTTGTACAAAGCCGGGGCGATGACCCCATGCAAGAGAAAATAAAGAAGCGCTGTAGGGGGCCCCAACCTAGATTGCGTGCATGCATGAGCATTCCAGATCACTGCATAAGCATTTCCACGAGCATCTGCATATGCATATAGATAGGATTGCATCCTGCATTCATTCTCATCTGGATGAAGTTGCAGGTTCTTACCGTGGACTTGGCTTTGACAAGAGGGTGAGAATATTACCCGGCACTGCGATCCCCGGCAAGACAAACAAATAAGTTCTACCTCTTGTCCATTCGTGTTCAGTAAGCTATAACTTAGAGCATTAGAAAACCTCACCGCCCCATCTTAGACTTGGCTGCTCCCATTCCTGACTCGAACGCTGCTTCGATCAGGATGGTCGCAGTTGCCTTTGGTAAAAGGAGGTTGGTGATACGTCTTCGAAGTATCTACTTTTCCAAACACTTTTTCCCTTGTTTTGGACTCTAACTTTCATGATTTGAATGGAACTAACCCGGACTGACGTTGTTTTCAGCAGAACTGCCATGGTGTTATTTTTGTGCAGAAATAGAAGTTCTTGGAATGACCTGAAAATCCACGGAGCAACCTTTTGGAATTAATAAAAAATACTGGCGAAAGAATCAACATCAGGGGTCCCACACCATGTCCACGAGGGTGCAGGGCGTGCCCCCTGCCTCGTGGGCCCCCTGGGACTCCACCGACCTCAACCCCAACTCCATATGTTCACTTTCGGGGAGAAAAAAATCAAAGAGAAGGATTCATTGTGTTTTATGATACGGAGCCGCCGCCAAGCCCTAATCTTCTTTGGGAGGGCTGATCTGGAGTCCATTCGAGGCTCCGGAGAGGGGAATCCGTCATCATCGTCATCATCAACCATCCACCATCACCAATTTCATGATGCTCACCGCCGTGCATGAGTAATCCCAAGTGACTCGAAGAACCAACAAGCGGATCAGAGGGACCAAGGCCAGGCTAGAAAAATAAGATGTCGTCAAGAGAGAGGCCTCCCTTGCCAGGCAGGAGAGCCCGACAAGGGGCAAGGCCACCCCCAGAAAAAAATGACCAAGGCATCCCGGCAGGGCCTGCCAGGGCCTGTGGAGGCCAGATCACCTCCCTGACCACTCCACCATGACTCACATCGTCGATCGGTGCAGTGCCAAGCCACAGAGTGATTAAGTGGCAGCCATTCGCCACATGACAGCCACTTTATACTAAGAGAACCCACGGACAACAGCCGTCCTATGACGTGTCAGGCAAGCAGGCGTAGCGCTGACGAGATAGCCTGGCAAGCCTTGTCGGGCAACCAACGACGTGACACTAAGCAGCGCATTAAATGCGCACTGTTAGCCTGCAGAGTTAGGTATGATGGCACTATTTGCTATCTTATCAGTGCCTAATGACTAATATGCCAGTGTGGTGACCCACTAGCCTATAAAAGGAGGCCCATGGCAACAATTCGAGAGGTTGGGAAAAGTTAGATCGCCCACACCCCCGTACATGCATAGTCGCTGCCACCATGAGGCAACCCGTGCCAGGCAAGTGTACTACGCACCACCACCACATTTCCACCATCAATCCACCAAAGTAGGAGTAGGGTTTTATGCCTCGCGGCGGCCCGAACCTGGGTAAAACTACGCGTGTGATCTCTACCATGCTGCCCCACGTTGGTCAGCTCTTTGTGCAACGTGACTCCCCCCTGCCGAATCAGCAAGGGGCCGTCCTGGTCCTATAGGTGCACTACAAAAAAAAGATACATCCGTGATATTTTGGGCTGAACGAATTTTTTTTCTGTCATACTTATGACACTTCTATGACGATAATTGTGACAAAACCAGGTATCATCATAAATGTGGTGGGCTCCTACTTCTATGACAAAAAATCATGACAGAAAATGGGCTTTTCGTCCTGGGCGGGCTGGAGACGTAGCTGCATGACATTCTTTGGGCCATCCATGACGGAAAAAACAATGGTAGAAGCGAGGGTGAGGAAAATATCGGGGAGTTCCCGGTTACGGTGGGTGGTCGGGGCCGAGCGATGCGCGTTTCTCTCATACCGTACGCGCGTGGGTGCGAGGCGTTGGGCTCTAATTGAACACGAGCGAGGCATCGCCTAACTGAACCCGAGCAATTGCACTGCAGGCTACGCGTTACTGAACCCGAGCGATCGAGCGATTCCTTTGCTACTGCTGCTAACTGAAGTCGATCGATGCTGCCTCTGGATGAACAGTGAGTGTTGCTGGGTGGTTTGGATGAACAGTGAGCGTTCCTTCGGGGGTTTGGATGAACAGTTCCCGGTGGGGTTGGATGAACAGGACCCCGTGGTGTTGCCTCTGGATGAACAAGACCTCGATCGATCAAGCCGGTTGGGGCTGGATGAACAGGACCCCGTGGAGGGCTGGATGAACAGGACGACCCCGTGGATGGTTGGTTAAATAGTACCCGGTGGAGGGCTAGATGAACAGTAGCCCGTGGAGGGGTGGTTGAATAGGAGCCCGTGGAGAGGGCTGGTTGAACAGTAGCCGGTGGAGTAGCGCAGGGTGGTGGCTAGATAAACAGGAGCCCGTGGATGTACAGTCGCTGGTAGAGGATGGAGGAGGTCGACGGTGGATGAACTGTAGCCCGAGGAGGCTGGAGGAGGTCAACGGTGGAGATGAACAGTATCCCGTGGAGTCCCGTTTTGCGGTACGCCACACCCCTCCCGATGAACAGGACCATAGTTTCGACCGTAGCGCTCCAACACAAGTCCGTTTCCTCCTTTTTGCGGTACACCACATCCCTCCCGATCAACAGGACCCCGTTTCGACCATAGGAGGTCCAACAGAAGTTTTTTACTATGTTTTGTGGTACGCCAGACCCCTCCCAATGAAAAGGATCCCGTTTCGACCCTGGCCAGTCGAACACAAGGCCGTTTCATCCGTTCTACGATACGCTGATAGGTCTCCAACGTATCTATAATTTTTGATTGTTCCATGCTATTATATTACCCGTTTTGGATGTTTATGGGCTTTACTTTACACTTTCATATCATTTTTGGGACTAACCTACTAATCGGAGGCCCAGCCCGAATTGCTGTTTTTTTGCCTATTTCAGTGTTTTGAAGGAAAGGAATATCAAACGGAGTCCAAACGGAATGAAACCTTTGGGAGCAATCTTTTTGGAACAAACGCAATCCAGGAGACTTGGAGTGGACATCAAGCAGCGAACGAGGCGGCCACGAGGGTGCCCGGCGCGCCCTAAGGGGGTGGGCATGCCCCCCACCCTCGTTGGCCCCTTGAGCGTCAACCGACCTACTTCTTCCTCCAATATATATCCACGTACCCTGAAAACATCCAAGAGCACCACGAAAAACTATTTCCACCGCCGCAACCTTCTCTCTCTGCGAGATACCATCTTGGAGCCTTCACCGGCGCTCCACCAGAGGGGGAATCGACCATGGAGGGCCTCTACATCATCTCCAAGGCCTCTCCAATGAGTTGTGAGTAGTTTACCACAGACCTTCGGGTTCATAGTTATTAGCTACATGGCTTCTTCTCTCTCTTTGAATCTCAATACAATGTTCTCCTCGATCTTCTTGGAGATCTATTCGATGTAACTCTTTTTGCGGTGTGTTTGTCGAGATCCGATGAATTGTGGGTTAATGATCAAGTTTATCTATGAGAAATATTTGACTATCCTATGAATTCTTTTATGTGTGATTAGTTATCTTTGTAAGTCTCTTCGAATTGTTAGTTTGGTTTGGCCTACTAGATTGATCTTTCTTGCAATGGGTGAAGTGCTTAGCTTTGGGTTCAATCTTGCGGTGTCCTTTCCCAGTGACAGCAGGGGCAGCAAGGCACATAATGTATTGTTCCCATCGAGAATAAAAAGATGGGGTTTATATCATATTGCATGAGTTTATCCCTCTACATCATGTCATCTTTCTTAATGCGTTACTCTATTCTTCATGAACTTAATACTCTAGATGCAGGCAGGAGTTGGTCGATGTGTGGAGTAATAGTAGTAGATGCAGAATCATTTCGATCTACTTCACGGACGTGATGCCTATATACATGATCATGCCTAGATAATCTCATAACTATGCACTTTTTTATCAATTGTTTGACAGTAATTTGTTCACCCACCGTAATACTTATGCTATCTTGAGAGAAGCCACTAGTGAAACTATGGCCCCCGGGTCCATCTTTTATCATATAAGTTTTCTATCTACTTTTATATGCATCTTTTATTTTCCAATCTATATCATAAAAATACCAAAAATATTTATCTTATCTTATTATCTCTATCAGATCTCACTTTGGCAAGTTACCGTGAAGGGATTGACAACCCCTTTATCGTGTTGGTTGCGAGGTTCTTGTTTGTTTGTGTAGGTGCGTGGGACTTTTGAGGAGCCTCCTACTGGATTGATACCTTGGTTCTCAAAAGCTGAGGGAAATACTTACGCTACTTTGCTGCATCACCCTTTCCTCTTCAAGGGAAAAACCAACGCATGCTCAAGAGGTAGCAAGATGGATTTCTGGCACCGTTGCCGGGGAGGTCTTCGCTCATGTCAATACATACCAAGTACCCATCACAAACTCATCTCCATCGCATTACATTATTTGCCATTTGCCTCTTGTTTTCCTCTCCCCCATTTCACCCTTGCCGTTTTATTCGCCCTCTCTTTCTCGTTCGCTTCTCTCTTTCGCTTGCCTTTTGTGTGCTTGTGTGTTAGATTGCTTGTCACGATGGCTCAAGATAATACCAAATTATGTGGCTTTTCCAATACCAATAATAATGATTTCCTTAGCACTCTGATTGCTCCTCTTAATGATGTTTAATCTTGTGAAATCAATGCTGCTTTGTTGAATCTTGTTATGAAAGATCAATTCTCTAGCCTTCCTAGTGAAGATGCCGCTACTCATCTAAATAACTTTGTTGATTTGTGTGATATGCAAAAGAAGAAAGATACGGATAATGATATTGTCAAATTGAAGTTATTTCCGTTTTCACTTAGAGATCGTGCTAAAACTTGGTTTTCGTCTTTGCCTAAGAATAGTATTGATTCATGGAATAAGTGCAAAGATGCTTTTATTTCTAAGTATTTTCCACGCGCTAAGATCATCTCAGGAACGATATTATGAATTTTAAACAACTTGATCATGGGCATGTTGCCCAATCTTTGGAAAGAATGAAATTAATGATTCACAATTGCCCTACTCTTGGTTTGAACTTATGGATGATCATACAAAAATTTTATGCCGGATTGAATTTTGCTTCTAGAAATCTTTTAGATTCGGCCGCGGGAGGCACTTTTATGGAACTCACCTTAGGAGAAGCTACTAAACTCCTTGATAACATTATGGCTAATTATTCTCAATGGCACACCGAAAGATCTACTAGTAATAAAGTGCATGCTATAGAAGAAACTAATGTTTTGAGTGGAAAGATGGATGAACTTATGAAATTGTTTGCTACTAAGAGTGCTCCTATTGATCCTAATGATATGCCTTTGTATACTTTGATTGAGAATAATAGTGAATCTATGGATGTGAATTTTGTTGGTAGGAATAATTTTGGTAACAATGCTTATAGAGGACCTTTAATCCTAGACCATTCCCTAGTAATTCCTCTAATAATTATGGTAATTCCTACAACAACTCTTATGGAAATTTTAATAATATGCCCTCTGGTTTTGATAATAGCGTTAAAGAATTTATGATCTCTCAAAAGAATTTTAATACTTTGCTTGAAGAAAAATTGCTTAAAGTTGATGATTTGGCTAGGAACGTTGATAGGCTTTCGCTTGATGTTGATTCTTTGAAACTTAGAGCTATTCCATCTAAGCATGATATCAATGAGTCTCTCAAAGCCATGATAATTTCCATTGATGAGTGCAAACCACTAGGTTACGCGTTAAGAAAGATTGATTTGCAAAAGCGTGTTCTTCTAGTTTCCATGAAAATAATGATGAAGATCTAAAAGTTATTGATGTATCCCCTATTAAATCCTTGTTTTGCAATATGAATCTTGATAATGATGGGACTGGAGATGAGTCAACTTTCGTTAAAAGGCGTCCCAATAATTCAGAGTTTTTAGATCTTGATGCTAAATTTGGTAAATGTGGGATTGGAGAGGTCAAGACTTTAAATAGCATTGAACCCACTATTATGGATTTAAAGGAATTTAATTATGATAATTGTTCTTTAATAGATTGTATTTCCTTGTTACAATCCATGTTGAATTCTCCTCATGCTTATAGTCAAAATAAAGCTTTTACCAAACATATTGTTGATGCCTTGATGCAATCTTGTGAGGAAAAACTTAATTTGGAAGTTTCTATACCTAGAAAACTTTATGATGAGTCGAAACCTACTATAAAGATTAAAATTAAATATCATGAGTGCTATGCTTTATGTGATTTGGGTGCTAGTGTTTCCACGATTCTGAAAACTTGATGTGATGTGCTAGCTTTCCATTATTTTGATGACTGCTCTTTAAACTTGCACCTTGCGGATTCGACCATTAATAAACCTACGGTAAGGATCAATGATGTTCTTATTATTGCAAATAGGAATTATGTGCCCGTAGATTTTATCGTTCTTGATATAGATTGCAATCTTTCATGTCCTATTATTCTTGGTAGACCTTTCCTTAGAACGATTGGTGCAATTTTTGATATGAAGGAAGGGAATATTAAATTACAATTTCCATTAAGAAAAGGCATGGAACACTTCCCAAGAAGGAAAGTTAAATTATGCCTAGCTACTTATGAATTGAATGCCAAAGATGGCACCACGTAGATCTATTCTCGCTTTTATGCCTAGCTAGGGGCGTTAAACAATAGCGCTAGTTGGGAGGCAAACCAATTTTATTTTTGTTTCTTGCATTTTTCTTCTGTTTAGTAATAAATTTTTCATCTAGCTTCTGTTTAGATGTGTTTTCATGTTTTAATTAGTGTTTGTGCCAAGTAGAACCTATAGGATAACCTTCGGTGATAGTTAATTTGATTCTGCTGAAAAACAGAAACTTTGCGCGCACGGAAATAATTTTAGTAATTCACAGAAACGTGCTTTTGCGTTGATTCTTTTTGATGTAGATCAATAGAGAAATTTCCCAGGACTTCCTATTTTGGTAGGAGTTTTATAGTTCCAGAAGTATTTGAAAGTTACAGATTGCTACAGAATGTTCTGTTTTTGATGAATTCTGTATTTCGTGTGTTGTTTGCTTATTTTGATGCATCTATGGCTAGTATCGGGGGGTATGAACCATAGAGAAGGTGTAATACAGTAGGTTTAACACCAATATAAATAAAGAATGAGTTCATTACAATACCTTATGTGGCGGTTTTTGTTTCTTGCACTAACGGAGCTTATGAGATTTCCTGTTGAGTTTTGTGTTGTGAAATTTTCAAGTTTTGGATAAAGATTTGATGGACTATGGAATAAGGAGTGTGTCGGTGTACTAAAGTAAGGGTACCTTAGTATCCCGAACTTGTGCACGGGCAGTTGCAGCGTCCCGCGGCAGGGCTCGCCCGGTGTCCGCCAAGATCCTCCGTAGTCCCTAGTGATGCCATTCAAGAACAAAGTGCTTTAACTGAGAAGACAAGGCCCCGGCAAGAGGAGCTTGCCGGGAAGGACAATGCCCCGGCAAGAGGAGCTTGCCGGGAAGGCTCACCAAAGCATTTCAAGGAACTTGCCGCGACGCGTCATGCGTCCCGGCAAGGCCCGGCGAGCGACAAGCTCCCGGACGCGACAAGATAGCGACAGCGGCAAGGCCCTTGCCGCAGCAAGCAACCATCATGTACCCGCGCTCCAGCACATACACCTACGTGTCACCCTGGGGCTCTTTCCAGGGGCGCGTGGCGGGAGGCTGTGCAGCCAGGGGTGCATGGTGGCCAGCGACGCTGGCGAATTTGCCATCGTGGCGAACGATGGCGCCCCTGACGGTCCTTTTCGCACTGTTTGGCAACTCAGACGGGCATTTAATGCCCTTGTCCCCTGCCGTCAGGGTTAAGTAGGATGCACTGTACAAATAACGGTACCAACCACCTCGCTTTTTACATTTGTACCCTTCTCTGCGTTGCCACCTGTCAGTGACCCCTTTCGCATATAAAAGGAGGCCCATGCGCAACGTAGAGGGGGTTCGGAACATTCAAAGCACTCAATATACACAAACAAGCAGCAGTAGGAGTATTATCTCTCCGGAGAGCTCCGAAGCTGGGTAAAGATCGCTCGCGTGCTCCACCTCGATCCGCTCTTCGTGCGCCCTCCGCTCCCTGCCGGATCGAAAAGGGGCCCCTGCCCCATAGGTGCTCGTTCCCCACGACATCTTTGGCGCGCCAGGTAGGGGGCGTCGAGGTTGTGTGAACCCGATCCGGTGTTCACGCGAGCCAGTTCATCATCATCATCTTCGACATGCCACTGAGAAAGAAGGCTTTGGAGGCAGCAGTCCGCGTCACTTCCACCACCACTGGAGCAAACGGGTGGTGGAATGGACGCCAGCGAAAGAATGGACGTCGACGAGGAAGCTCACGGTGTCGCCAAGTCCAAGGGCAAGGCGACACATGCCTCTACGTCCGCAATCGTTCCGCGCCCATCTCATGAGGCGCAGGACCAAGAGCGTCATGGCACTCACAGTGCCATACGCATGATGGGCCAAGTCCAAGCTGGGGGATCTCAGGATGCTCTAGGCCAGCACGCACGCCAGCGTGCTGGCGCGAGCGGGGTACGGTCGTCTGGACGGGACACTGCTCCTTCTCACGTGGTTAGAAGTCCGAGCACATCCTGTTCCTCGTGACGTCCGCCATGCCCACCCACCACTCCGGCAGAAGCTTTGGCCCGAGCTCAGTTACTCCTGGATTACCCTCCAACGTCGGACAAAATCTACGAATGGAGGGCCACCATTCAGAGTCTCATCGGCTACGCCAACGGCAACACCCCGCAGCATCCGGGCATGTCGCCGCCGCGGCAGGATCGCCGGGCGCGAGCCGGTGACAATGAAACTGGTGGGGGTGCGACAGCCATGCACTCCCCGCCCCTAAGGCCAAGATCGCCGACTCGCCGGATCAACCACGACACCGACTCCACGGCGTCGTCAGATCCACGAGCTCGTCGCGATCAACGCCAAGTTCTTCAAGAGCAACAGCATGAAGACGCTCGTACCCGCATCGAGCGTCAAAGAGAAGCGCAGCGTCAATCAGACCAGCGCGCTGGACCTGCTGTTGACATGCATGCGCCGGGGGAACCAGGCGACTTGCCGTACGCGGTAGGTTGCCCTGCGTTTACTTGTGAGCTGCGGCAAGTCCAGTGGCCCAGTACCAAGAACTTTAAACCAGATGTACCGGAGAAGTATGATGGCAGGCTGCATCCGACGGAGTTCCTCAGCATTTACGCCATCGCGGTACAGGCTGCCGGGGGACGCGACGAGAAGATCCTTGCCAACTACTTCCCATTGGTGCTCAAGCCCAATGTCAGATCCTGGCTCATGCACTTGCCGGACAACTCCATCTCCTCATGGGCGGATCTGTGCCATCAGTTTGTTGGCGCCTTCACGGGCGGCCACAAACCTCATGGCCAGGAGAGTGATTTGCATCTGCTCGCCCAGAAGGAAGGAGAGCCCCTGCGCAAGTACATACAAAGATTCAGCCAAGTGCAGCGCAACATCCCAGATGTCCACCCCGCCGCGGTCATCAGCGCGTTCCATCAGAACGTGCGTAACCGCAGGATGCGGGAGGAGATGGCGATGTGCAATATAAGGGACGTTAGTGAGCTCTACGCCCTGGCCGACAAGTGTGCACGTGCTTAAGAAGGAAGAAAACTCCCCGGAGAGAACACAGGAGCAGGGGGGTCTGATAGTGAGGATGCCGCCCCGGCAAAGAAAAACCGGCGGCGGAACAACAGAAGAAGGAAAGGCAAAGATGTGGTAGCCGTCGAGCAGTCCGGCAACGGAGGTAGCGCCAAGGAAACAGAACCTGTGGCAGCTGCCGACAAGCAGGGCGGCTCCGACAAGCAGTACTGCAAGATTCACCGTACCAAGGGCCATGACCTCCAAAGTTGCAAGAAAGTGGACCAGCTCGTGGAGCTGCAGAAGGCTGAGTACGAGCGACGTGACAAAGAGAAAGCCCAAGAAGGTACTAGCGAATCCGGCAAGAAGTGTCCCGGCCGGGGAGGACACCGCCGCAAGGCCAAGCAGCGGCAAGGAGACAGGCCTCCCCGTGGCCGCGACAAAGATGAAGATGAAGACGAAGAAGAGGACATGGATGATGATGAGGCCGACGAGCAGGAGTTTCAGAAAGCAACAGAGGTTCTGTGTGTTGACGGTGGCGCTTCTCTGCATGCTTCGCATCGCCAGCTCAAGCAGTGGATGCGAGAAGTTAATGCAGCAGAACCATCAGTTGAATCACGCAAGCCCCTGAAGTGGTCTAGCACGCCTATCATTTTTGACATTGAGGACCACCCTGATCGCATTACTGTGGTCGGGTGCTTGCCGATGTTGGTTTCACCAACTATCCGCAACCTCAAGGTCACAAAAATGCTAGTTGATGGCGGGGCCGGCTTGAATCTGATCTCCTCCGCGGTACTCCAGAAGCTTCAAATCCCTGATAGCGAGCTCGAAGAGACCGGTACTTTCCAGGGAATCAATCCGGGAAGGAGCAAGCCAAAGGGGAAGATCACGTTGCCGGTAACATTTGGCAGTGAATTGAATTTCAGGACTGAGAGGGTTACGTTCGACGTTGCTGACTTTCCGTTGCCTTATAACGGAATCCTTGGCCGTCCAGCACTCGCCAAGTTCATGGCAGCCTCTCACTACGCTTACAATGTCTTCAAGATGCCAGGCCCGATAAGCGTCATCTCTGTCCCTGGCGACAAGAAGGATGCCCTTATCTGCGCCGACAAGATCTACCAGGAAGCAGCAGCCGCGGCAGAACGCGAGACACTTGCCGCCGAAGCTCCCGGGGGGAAAGGAAAGACCAAGTCCGGCAAGAACTCTGATGCCCACTCCGTCAAGCCCACCTCTTCGGAGCGCTGTGCTACCGTCGAGGACGCACCATCGAGCTCCACCGGCAAGTGTCAGAAAGCGAAGGCAGCTCCGCTAGAGACCAAGAAAGTGGCCACCAAGGAGGACGGCACTGGTGGTACCTTTACCATCAGTGCCACGCTTGATCCTAAATAGGAAATCGCGCTCGTTGCTTTCCTGCGGGCGAACATCGATGTGTTTGCATGGCAACCATTTGACATCCCCGGTGTTCCCAGGAAAGTAATTGAGCACCACCTTGCCGTCTGTCCTCACGCGCGGCCCGTCAAGCAGAAAGTCAGGAAACAAGCAGTGGAGCGCCAAGAATTTATAGCAGAAGAGATCAAGAAGTTGGAAGCAGCAGGCCTTGTCAGAGGAGTGATCCATCCTACATGGCTGGCCAATCCTGTAGTCGTGCGTAAGGCCAACGGGAAATGGAGGCTTTGTATAGACTTCACTGATGTCAATAAAGCTTGTCCCAAAGATCCATTTCCCTTGCCGCACATCGACCAGATTGTTGACTCCACGGCCGGATGTGATTTGCTTTCATTTCTTGATGCATACTCAGGATATAATCAGATCTTCATGGCAGAAGAGGATGAGGAGAAAACCGCATTCATTACTCCATGTGGCACGTACTGCTTTGTACGGATGCCCTTCGGACTAAAGAATGCTGGTTCAACATTTGCAAGGGTAGTTCACGAAGCTTTTGAGCCACAGTTGCACAGAAATGTAGAAGCTTACATGGATGACATAGTGGTCAAGAGCAAAGACAAAGCAACTCTGATTCAAGATTTGGACGAGACCTTTGCAAATCTACGCAAGATCAATCTCAAGCTCAACCCCGAGAAGTGCGTGTTTGGAGTCCCTTCCGGCAAACTTCTCAGGTTCTTTGTATCTCAGCGGGGGATTGAAGCTAATCCCGACAAGATCAAGGCCATTGAGCAGATCGAAGCATCGAAGCGCGTCAAGGACGTACGAAGGCTTGCCGGCTGCGTGGCAGCTCTCAGCAGGTTCATCTCTAAGTCTGCTGAGCGCGCCCTGCCATTTTTCAAAATTTTGAAAAAGGCAGGTCCAATGAAATGGACTCCGGAAGCGGAGGCTGCGCTGCAGGACTTGAAGATATATCTGTCCTCCACTCCAATACTTGTCGCACGTAAACCACAAGAGAAGTTGCTGCTATATCTAGCGGCAACCAATCAAGTGGTTAGTGCTGCATTAGTAGAGGAGAGGGAGGCAGATGATGAGCCAGCGGCCGCGGAAAGCACGTCCAACGACAAGCAGGGGGCTTCCCCAGCAAGCTCTGATCCCGACAAGGATGGATCTGTGCAACCACAAAACGAGAAGCAGAAGAAAATGGTGCAGCGCCCAGTTTACTTTGTCAGTTCCCTTCTACAGGGGGCTAGATCAAGGTACTCTGGTGTGCAAAAGCTGCTTTTCGGCCTTCCCATGGCCTCAAGAAAGCTGCGCCATTACTTTCAAGCACATGAGATTACAATTGTCACTCGCTTTCCGTTGAAGAGGATACTACAGAATCCAGAAGCAACAGGCAGGATTGTCGAGTGGGCACTAGAATTGTCAAGCTTTGGCCTCAAGTTTGAAAACACTTCAACTATTCAGAGTCGAGCATTGGCAGAATTTATAGCAGAATGGACGCCAACACCCGATGAAGAAATTCCAGAGACGAGCATCCCCGTCAAGGAGGCGAGCAAAGAATGGATCATGTACTTCGATGGTGCCTTCTCGCTGCATGGCGCCGGTGCGGGCGTGTTACTTGTCGCACCCACCGGAGAACACCACAAGTACGTCATCCAGATGCACTTTCCCAAGGAGCAAGCAACCAACAATACTGAAGAGTATGAAGGATTGCTTGCCGGACTTAGGATCGCGGCAGACCTTGGGATCAAGAAGCTTATTGTCAGGGATGACTTACAGCTTGTCGTCCGCCAAGTAAACAAAGATTATCATAGTCCATTGATGGAAGCATATGTTGACGGTCTACAGATGGAGCACGTTCCAAGGGCTCATAATGACATAGCCGATGGCCTGTCAAAGTGCGCAGCATTGAAGTTACCTGTGGAACCAGGGATCTTTGTGCTCAAGCTAACTCAACCGTCTGTGAGGCCATCACCTGGACAGAGTAAGAAGAGGAAGTTGATTTCTGGTGACTACTTTCCGGCAGAGCTCCCCGAAGCCACCGCCAAGAAGGTCCCCAAGATCAATGCCAAGGATGCTGAGGAGCAGTCTGCTCCGACAAGCCCTTGGGTTTGTTTCGTTGAAGCAGACGCTCCCGACAAGTTTTGCTCCGGCAAGCTTGCCGGGGAACATCAAGCTCCGGCTGAGCCGCAGGTTCTCGCCATAGAAGCAGATGTTCCCGCAGCAGCAGATGTGCCTTTAGTCCTTGTTGTCGAGCCACAAGCTCCGGCATGGGCACAGCAGATTGTCCATTTCCTTCAGACTGGAGAACTTCCCGAAGAGAAAGAAGAAGCGAAAAGAGTAGCCCGGCAGTCAAGTATGTACCAGTTTGTTGACAACACACTGTACAGAAGAAGACTCAACGGTGTGAAATTGAAGTGTATTTGCCAGGAAGATGGACAGAAGCTGTTGGCAGAGATACATGGAGGCATATGTGGTCACCACATTGGCGCAAGAGCACTTGCCGGCAAGGCGTTCCGGCAAGGTTTCTTTTGGCCGACAGCCCTCCAGGATGCAACTGCACAAGTAACCAAGTGTGAAGCGTGCCAGTTCCATTCCAAGCAGATACATCAGCCAGCTCAAGCTCTCCAGACGATCCCTTTATCCTGGCCATTTTCGGTCTGGGGGCTCGACATCCTTGGCCCCTTCCCCCGCGCTGTCGGGGGCTTTGAATACTTGTACGTGGCAATCGACAAGTTCACAAAGTGGCCGGAAGTGGAAGCAGTGAGGAAGGTGACAGCACAGTCAGCAGTCAAGTTCTTCAGGTCAATTGTTTGCCGTTTCGGGATCCCTAACAGGATCATCACCGACAAAGGCACCCAGTTCACGAGCCGCACCTTCATACAGTACGTCCAAGACCTTGGCGCCAAGGTCTGCTTCGCTTCCGTTGCTCACCCAAGAAGCAACGGTCAAGCGGAGAGGGCAAACGCCGAAGTGCTGCGCGGACTCAAGACCAGAACTTTCGACAGGCTGCGGAAGTGCGGAAGAAATTGGATCGAGGAGCTGCCGGTGGTTCTTTGGTCGATCAGGACGACGCCAAATCGAGCCACTGGACAGACGCCTTTCGCTCTAGTCTATGGAGCGGAGGCGATTCTCCCCACGGAACCCGTATACGGATCGCCTCGAGTGCTCGCTTATGATGAGCTTGAGCAAGAGCAGCTGCAACAAGATGACGCGCTTCTCCTCGAGGAAGATCGTCTTCAGGCTGTTGTGCGAGCTGCTCGATACCAGCAAGCTTTGCGTCGCTACCATAGCCGCAAAGTCAATGCCAGAAGTCTCGAGGAAGGCGACCTTGTTCTTCGGCGCGTTCAATCCGCCAAGAATTCCAACAAGTTGACGGCGAAGTGGGAAGGCCCTTATCGGGTGAAACGAGTCACTAGGCCTGGCGCTGTCCGCATTGAGACCGAAGATGGCATTCCGGTGAGCAACTCCTAGAACATTGAACATCTTCGTAAGTTTTACCCATAGGGCGCGGTTGCCGGAATCCGTTCCGGCAACCACCTTTTGTACAAGTCTTGTCGCTGTTGCATGTAATCCTTTGTACAAAGCCGGGCGCAGATCCCGTGCATAAATAAACTCATGTGCTCCGCACAACTTGTCCATTTCATGCATTAATTTCTTTCTTGCATGTATGTTATCTACCACGGTAAGCAATAACGAGCCATGAGGCTCCATGTCTTTATTTTCTCTTCTTTCTTTTTCTTAGCAAAGGAAAGGAAGGTTCCCTCATGCACAAATTTGGGGGGGGGGGGGGAAGGAGAGGATTATGATGTGGAACAGGCGTCGTTCAACCAAGTTTTGCCTTGTCGGGAAGCAAACGACAGAAAAGCTAAGTTGCCAAAGTTTGAGCAATTAAGTTTTTTAAATTTTTAAGTTACCTCCTTTGAACGATCGTACTTTGTATGGAAAACTTGTGCGCGGAGGAACCAACTCGTGGCTAGTTGCGCCCTTACTTTGTTTCGAGTCTGCTCAACAACTTAAGTGTGCTGCGACTAGTTGCGACAAGGTTTCTTGCCGGAAGCAGCACCACCAGCAGGCTGCTGATGTTCCGCACTCAGCGCTCGCAGCAAGGGTGCCTGCGCCGGCAAGTCCCCTGAAAGCGTAGGGTAAAAACATACAAGGGAAGAAATCAAGGAGATGAAATAACATAGCTAATACTGCCCAAGATAAAGTTATAATACAAAAAGAACTTGTTGCAGCTCTAATAAATGGTTCTTGCAACATCATCAGCAGCGGCAGGAAAAGGAGGAAAAAGGAGGCCTAGTCTACACGATCGCCCTCGACCCTCCTAACTTCATTCACCTTGTCCACAATGGGTGCGACAAGGGCCTTGAGCTCCTCAAGATCAGCACCCGCCGGTAGCTTCTTGAGAACGTTGGTGAGGTTGAGGCCCGGATTGCGGAAGAGCAGCTTCACCAACACCTTCTCCAAGACTCTGGCGCAGATTGTGCGCGACTCGTCGGCCAGGTGCTTCGGGATCTTCTCCCGGAGCTGCTGGAGGGCCGTCGCCAAGCCTTTGAAGAATAGGCTAAGCTTGGCGCTGGGCTGGAGATTCTCGTCGGAAGCATATCCAAAGTTCTCCATCCCCAGCTGCGCCAGCTCTCCATCAACGACTGCGGCGATGTTCACCAGACCCTCGGTCCAGTGCTCTACCGTCTCCCTGAATGAATTCTGGGTGACAGTGATGCTCGCCAGCAGTTCTGCGTCGGCCTTGACCTTATCCGCCAAGGTCGCCTCTCGCTCCTTGGTGCTATCCAGCGTCCGGGTCAGCGTGGTCAGCTTCAGCTCGAGATCAGCCTTGGAGTCTTTGGTGGCACTGAGCTCCCTGCTCCTCTCAGCAAGAAGACCCTGCAGCTCACCATGAGCGGCAGCATCCTTTTCACGCTCGCGCTTGAGCGCGGCAAGCTCTTTGCCACTCGCCTTCAGATTGGCCTCCAACTGCGTCTCCTTAGCCTCCAACTCCTTCTTGGCGGCCTCAGCAGTTGCGGTGACGTCCTTTGCCTCCTTGAGCGCCCCGTCGAGTGCTCGCTCGCGCCCGACAAGCTCTTCCTCATAGCTGTCGAGATAGGCTTTCTTCTGCACCAGCTCGCCTTCTCGCGCAGCCTGCTTCTCGGCAGTCAGCCACTGTTATTCTTCAGCCTCGGCCTTCTCGAGGAGGAAGGCCGTGCGCTCCCCGTCAAGCTGCTCCCGCTCCTACGCCACTGACTGGAGATCTTCTTGGTTAGCGCTTCGGAGCTCTTCCGCGCGCTTCTCCAAGTCCACGCCGGCCTTCGTGACAAGCGCTTCCCGGGAGGCCAGCTTGGCCTGCCGGGTGCGGTAGAGAGATGTCAATCTCCGCAACAGCCGCTCCTCTTCAGGCTCGTCGCTGCTGCCGGGCGTGTCAACCAACGACAGCCCAGCGGAGGCGAGCACCTCCCCGTCAAAAGCTTCTCCCTCGACCGGCGCCCTGGAGCTCGATGCCCAGGGAAGTTTGATGAAGATCCCGTCGCCGGCCTTCAAGTAGGCACCGGGCTGGGGCTCTTCGGAGTCCGGTTCCGCGGCAGTGGCAGAGGGTTCGGCGGTCGGTGCAGCGCCTGGCGCTCCTGCAGCCTCAGGGCCGTCAGTGCGATCGCCCGATCCCTCACCAGCTTCCGCGGAAGTAGCCTTGGCAGCCTCCTCGCCGGCAGGGTCATCAACACCGGCCCTCTCTTCGTTGGCGGCGGCGTTGTCGATGCCGCCATGCGCGCCTTCCTCGCCGGCGCCCTCGTTCTCCATCAGGTCTGCGGCAGATGGATCTGAAGATCGAGGAAGGAAGAAAAAGTTAAGCAGATATGCAAGAAGAAGAACCAAGGGAAGTTCTCTGGCAAGAGGGATTACCTGTGCTGGGCTCTGTAACCATGGGCTCCACCACCGAGGGATCACTGGTCCCGTCCCTTGCCGGAGAGCGCTCCCTTGCCAGAGAGTCACCCCTTGGCGGCATAGTGGAAGCAGACGGCACCTCAGGGGCAACTTCTGGCTGCTCCTGGTAGGCCTGTTCTGCTCCTGCACAAGCAAATCAACAATAAGGATATCAGCAAGGAAAGAACACCCATGCGCACCCGACGGCGGGAAGTAAAACTGTGAACTTACGCTGGGGGCTGCGCTGGGGGCTGCTTCGGGGAGAGGTTGCCGGGTCCGACAAGGTAGTCTCGGACGCGTCCTCTGCTGTCACAGCAGGATCGTCCTCGATGATAACCACGGGGACTTTGGCCCTCTTCGCCGCTCTCTGGGCCAGCGTCCTGGAAAGAGGCAGGGTCCAGAAGAAAGCAAATCAGATACGAGACAAGAAACAGCAAAGATAAAAAGACCATAAGCATAACAAAAAGAAAAGACTTACTCGTCCTCCTCTCCTTCCTCCTCGTCGGAGCTGAGCGCGGAGAGATCAAAGTCTGGTACCCTTTCAGCGCGACGAGGCGGAGGGGTAGGCTGCCTTGGACGCTTGGCGGGAGCTACGGCAGGATCGGATGTGGCGGCCCGAGAAGACCCCGCTCCAGTTGCCGGGGCGGCGTGAGATGCTCCCATGGCAACGGTGCTTGGCGTAGTGGCGCGTGTCCCGCGGCGCGGCGGCTGTTGGCCCGTCTGCCGCCCTGCTGCGTCTCTGGTCCTGCGGAGGCGCCTTCTTGGTTGGGCTGGGGGCTGCACTGGGGACTCCGCCTGCTGCGGGTTGCTTGAAGATGGCTGGCCACTCGCACCCTCGGCGGGCTCGTTCGTTTCGGCTTCAGGCTCTTCCTCCCCGGCAAGTTCCTCTCGGTCGATAAGGCTTGCCGCCTCGGCTGCCTCGGCCTCCTCCAAGGTAAACCCGAACTCGCCCGCAGCGGCGGC
The DNA here is from genome assembly GCF_018294505.1 of Triticum aestivum. Classification (NCBI taxonomy): domain Eukaryota; kingdom Viridiplantae; phylum Streptophyta; class Magnoliopsida; order Poales; family Poaceae; genus Triticum; species Triticum aestivum. The sequence goes on from NC_057813.1 coordinate 200,007,885, forward strand.
CGCTGCCGCCTCCTCCGCCCTGGTGGTGTTGCGCCGCATCTCATCATCGGTGGTGTCGCGCGTGAGGAGCTTCTGCTCGTCGGCACGGACCGCCACCTCCACCAGGTCATCGAAGAATTGCCGCACGATGTCGTCGGCAGGCTCCTGCCAAGTTGGGATAATCCCATGCGAGTCGCACTCTGGCATCATTGCACGGATGCGATCGAGTTGGGAGTTGTTGCACAATGGGACGATGCCCTGCGGCAGCCTGAACCACTCGGGATGGTTGGGGTCGTGCTTGAATAGTTCCTTGAGCGTCCCGTCCAACTCAAGAACAGTGAAGTTAAAATTGAGGCCTGGGCGCAGCCTCATGATGTCTGCCGGACCCCCGAACAGCCAGGCGGGTCTCCCCCTCTCCTGCAATGGGGCAATACGGCAACTAAGAAAGTCCGCGCCAACGGCTCCTACAGTTAGCCCGGCAAGCCTGAGCCGCAAGATCCGGGTGGTGGCGATCTTCAATCTAGCATCGTCCGCCGCCAGGGCGCTCCAATCGCCGCCGCGCACTACTCGGGCTTGGCGCAAGTTGGTGAATGGCTGCGGGTTCTCATCAGCAATCCAACACCATTCCGCCCTCCACTCCTCCCATTTGCTACGGAGCTCCCCCTCCAGATAGGCCTCCTTCATGCCGACTCTTGAGATCCAGGCGATCCCGCCAGCTAAGGGCTCTCCTTTCTCGGCCCGGGGGATGAAGTAGTGGAGAAAAAGGGCAACGTTTGGGTAGATTCCGACGAAGTTCTCGCAGAGCTGTGCGAAAACCGCCATTGTGAGAATGGCGTTGGGGGTGAAATCAAGGAGATGAAACCCGTAGGTATTCATGATATCGCAGAAGAAATTGGAGAAAGGCGGGCAAAGCCCGCAATAGAAGAACAATGGAAAGAAGGGGTACCCTCTTGGGCACCGATTTGAAGTGGAAGCAGCGGCGGAAAGTACCTGCGTGCGCGGGTGCGCCAGCGTATCCGTCGACCAGAAAAGATAGAACCACTCCCGCAGCTCCTTCACAGAGAGCTCGGGGGGGAAAAGTGCTTGCTCCTTGCGCAGCGCCTCAAGCCGCAGCGCCTTGGCGGACTTCGTACTCTTCCCGGTCTTCGGAGCCATGGCGGAGGCGATGAGGGGGGCCGGGAGCGTTGGCGGCGACGGCGGCGCCGGGGGGCGGAGCACTGCTACCTTTTGGCTTTGGGAAAGCGGAGGGGAGGGGCGAAGATTTCTGAGGAAGCAACTGCAAGTGGCGAAGCTGGGGGAACAGCCCCTGTTTCCTCTGCTTATAAAGAGGAGGAGGCGAACGTTGCATTCGTCTTAAAATAATAAACACCCACGATCTCTCCCATGATGCCGCGATTGACGCGTGCCGTTACGGGAGGGCGCGGTGGATACGGAGTTAGATTTGGTATGGATCCAGGCCGCGTGTGCCCGTGCCCTGTTTTGGGCCTGGCCCAACAGCACTCGGCACCGCGTGTGGCCCAGGCCCGGGGGCTCCTGTCGGTGTACTAAAGTAAGGGTACCTTAGTATCCCGAACTTGTGCACGGGCAGTTGCAGCGTCCCGCGGAAGGGCTCGCCGGGTGTCCGCCAAGATCCTCCGTAGTCCCTAGTGATGCCATTCAAGAACAAAGTGCTTTAACTGAGAAGACAAGGCCCCGGCAAGAGGAGCTTGCCGGGAAGGACAAGGCCCCGACAAGAGGAGCTTGCCGGGAAGGCTCACCAAAGAATTTCAAGGAACTTGCCGCGACGCGTCCCGGCAAGGCCCGGCGAGCGACAAGCTCCCGGACGCGACAAGATAGCGACAGCGGCAAGGCCCTTGCCGCAGCAAGCAACCATCCTGTACCCGCGCTCCAGCACATCCACCTACGTGTCACCCTGGGGCTCTTTCCAGGGGCGCGTGGCGGGTGGCTGTGCAGCCAGGGGTGCATGGTGGCCAGCGATGCTGGCGAATTTGCCATCGTGGCGAACGATGGCGCCCCTGACGGTCCTTTTCGCACTGTTTGGCAACTCAGACGGGCATTTAATGCCCTTGTCCCCTGCCGTCAGGGTTAGGTAGGATGCACTATACAAATAACTGTACCAACCACCTCACTTTTTACATTTGTACCCTTCTCTGCGTTGCCACCTGTCGGTGACCCCTTTCGCATATAAAAGGAGGCCCATGCGCAACGTAGAGGGGGTTCGGAACATTCAAAGCACTCAATATACACAAACAAGCAGCAGTAGGAGTATTATCTCTCCGGAGAGCTCCGAAGCTGGGTAAAGATCGCTCGCATGCTCCACCTCGATCCGCTCTTCGTGCGCCCTCTGCTCCCTGCCAGACCAAAAAGGGGCCCCTGCCCCATAGGTGCTCGTTCGCCAGGACAGAGTGGCAAGAGCCTAAGATTGGGGATGCCCATGGAACCCCAAGATATTCAAGGATAACCAAAAGCCTATGCTTGGGTGTCGGTGTACTAGAGTAGGGGTACCCTAGTACCCCGAACTTGCGCACGGGCAGTTGCAGCACCCCGCGGCAAGGCTTGCCGGGTGACCGCCAAGACCCTCCGTGGTTCCCTTGAAGACCATTCAAGAACAAAGTACTCAAACCAAGGCCCCGACAAGAGGAGCTTGCCGGGAGGGCCAACCAAGGCCCCGGCAAGAGGAGCTTGCCGGGAAGGACAACCAAGGCCCCGGCAAGAGGATCTTGCCGGGAAGAGACAAGACCCCGGCAAGAGGAGCTTGCCGGGAAGGCTACTCAAGGCATACCAAGAAAGCTTGCCGCGACGCACCCTGCGTCCCAGCAAGATCTGGCGAGCGACAAGCTTCTGGACGTGACAAGACGACGGCCGCGGCAAGGAGCTTACCGCGGGAAACCCCCACTTCGTGCCCGCGCTCCAGCACACCTGCTAACGTGTCGCTCTAGGACTCTCCCAAGCACACGTGGCAGGAGGCCGTGCAGCTAGGGGTACGTGGTGGCAAGCGGAGATGAAGAGAAGCCATCGTGGCAAACAGTGGTGCTCCTAACAGTCACCTTTTGCACTGTTTAAGAGACTCAGACATGCATTTAATGCCCTTGTCCCCTGCCGTCAGAGTTAGGTAGGGCGCACTGTATCCACAGTAGCGGTAGCTGCACCTACCGCATCCTTTTCCATTTTTACCCTTCTAGTCTACGTTGCCACCTGTGGGTGACCCCTTGAGAGTATAAAAGGAGGCCCAAGCGCAACGTAGAGGGGGTTCGGCCGGTTCGGCTCATTCGAGACACTAGAAACACTCCCATGCTCAGTCTGGTAGCGTCGATCGCTCCTGAGCAAAGATTCAATACACACAAACAAGCAGCAGTAGGGTTTTACGCATCCGTGCGGCCCGAAGCTGGGTAAAAGCGCCCGCGTGTACTGCCTCGATCCGCTCTTTGTGCGCTCTCCGCCTCCCACTGAACCAAAAGGGGCCCTGTCCCCATAGGTGTTGGTGGATCAGCACCCCCCGACATCTCTGGCGCGCCAGGTAGGGGGCGTCGAGATTGTGCGAACCCGATCCGGCGTGCACGCAAGCTAAATCCTCATCGCCTTCATCGACATGCCACCGAAGAAGAAGGATTCGGAGGCAGCTGTTCCGTCCACGTCAAGGCTCAGCTGTTCTTCATCGTCATGGCTCCTAAGAAGCGGGCGAGCAAAAGAACGGCGCCAGTGCAGCAACAGAAAAGCTAAGTCATGCGAAACTTTAGATATTTCCTTTCTATATAAAGTTATCCGCCTCGGAGATCTTGTTCTTTGTACGGAAAACCTGTGCACGAAGGAATCAACTCGTAGCTAGTTGCGCCCTTACTTTGTTTCGAGTCCGCTCAACAACTTAAGTGAGCTGCTAGCGCTCTTACTTTGCTTCGAGTCCGCTTAGCAACTTAAGTGAGCCGCTAGCGCCCTTACTTTGTTTCGAGCCCGCTCAACAACCTAAGTGAGCTGCAACTAGTTGCGACAAGATTGCTTGTCGGTAGCGAACCCGCCAGCAGGCTGCTGAAGTTCCGCACTCGGCGCTCGCGGCAAGGGTGCCTGCACCGGCAAGTTTCCCTAGAAAGCGTAGGTTGGACGTACAAAGAGAGGTTGAACAGGAAGGTAGCATGCACTATTTATTTGAGATTTCTGCATAGACCTGTATGCCAAGGAGCCTTCTCGGGGCTAGTTGTGCTCCATGTTGCCTCGAGTCCGCTCGGCAACTTGTGCGGTTGCGCTAGAACCAAGAAGGTAAACCTTTCTGGGAGGCGATGTTCCCGAATAGCCGCTAAGGGCCCGTTCCCTCAAGCGCTGCTGGCTGGATCATACGCACCGGAAAGCATTCCAGCAGGCATAGGGAATATGTAGCAGAAGTCAAAATTCGCAAGCAAGTTAAGTGCACTTCAGTTGCTAATCACTCGTCATGTTTGAACGCAGTTGTGGCCCGGGGGCTGGCAACGCCCTTAGGACCAATCTTTTTGGCATCAAGAACGACGAAGTTCTTCGCCATAAGCCTTTCCGGCAACGATCTTGCCGGGAGCCGGCGTCAAGAACGACGAAGTTCTTCGCCATAAGCCTTTCCGGCAACGATCTTGCCGGGAGCCGGCGTCAAGAACGACGAAGTTCTTCGCCACACTCCTTTCCGGCAACGATCTTGCCGGGAGCCGGTGTCAAGAACGACGAAGTTCTTCGCCATAAGCCTTTCCGGCAACGATCTTGCCGGGAGCCGGTGTCAAGAACGACGAAGTTCTTCGCCATAAGCCTTTCCGGCAACGATCTTGCCGGGAGCCGGTGTCAAGAACGACGACGTTCTTCGCCATAAGCCTTCTTGGCAACAAGCTTGCCGGAAGCCGGCATCGAGAACGTCAAAGTTCTCTACCGAAGATAAAAGCCTTCCTGGCAACAAGCTTGCCGGAAGCCGGCATCGAGAACGTCAAAGTTCTCTGCCGAAGATAAAAGCCTTCCTGGCAACAAGCTTGCCGGAAGCCGGCATCGAGAACGTCAAAGTTCTCTGCCGAAGATAAAAGCCTTCCTGGCAACAAGCTTGCCGGAAGCTGGCATCGAGAACGTCAAAGTTCTCTGCCGAAGATAAAAGCCTTCCTGGCAACAAGCTTGCCGGAAGCCGGCATCGAGAACGTCAAAGTTCTCTGCTGAAGATGAAAGCCTTCCTGGCAACAAGCTTGCCAGAAGCCGGCATCGAGAACGACAAAGTTCTCTGCTGAAGATAAAAGCCTTCCTGGCAACGAGCTTGCCGGAAGCCGGCATCGAGAACGTCAAAGTTCTCTGCCGAAGATAAAAGCCTTCCTGGCAACAAGCTTGCCGGAAGCCGGCATCGAGAACGTCAAAGTTCTCTGCTGGAAGATGAAAGCCTTCCCGGCAAGCCAGTATCGCTGGGGGCTGCGAGTGCCAAGAATCGTCCACGGCAAACCAGAGTTGCCGGGGGCTGCAATATCAGATAAGTCTTTTATCCCTCATCATGCATCCTCTTATGGACTGGGGAATGCGAAACCACGTTTCTTCCCGAAAACTGCCGTGCTCCCTCAACTCTTGGCCGTGGGGCTCGTTCTCGGGGCCAAGTTTGGTCGTAGTCGCGGCAGCAAAGGGATGAAACGAGGAGACCGCACCCACCTCGTTCCTGCCTCCGTCAAAAGCGTGAGAAAGGTCGAGCGACGTGGGAATGCGGCAGGGCCTGTTGCCAGGAGATGAAATGTCTGTCCGAGGGATACCAAGGATTTGCTCCTTGGCGTGGGTTCAACCCGCGAGACAAATAACCTGGCAAGCATCCCCTTTTCATTAAAAACATCCCACTCAGGTACAGTCCATAGAGGATGAAGAACATGAAAGAGAGGATTACAAGTTTTAGATACAGCTAAGGCCCGAAGGCTTACAAATTAAAAAGATAAGATGCCCGTAATCCCTTTTCCTGTCCCTCTCCTCAGGAGGCAGGTCAAGGAGGCGAAAAGGGCAAAAGTAGCGCCTAGGCGAGCTACGGGTGCCAGAAGACACCAAGGGAACATCCCGGGGGTCGTCCGAAGGCTGGACGGCGACGGCGGCGCTGGAAGCGGGGCTCGAAGACGGGGCAGCAGGACGTCAGCACGCTGTCGAGGGCACCACGCCCTCGTACTCCGACCTGATGGCCTTGTCGCCAACCCTCTTCCCCTTCCGCAGCCTCTCTACGCCAGCCGCCCAAGGAGACGACCCCAAGGAGTTCAAGAAGCCGGCGACGCGGATGATGGGGTCGCCGGTGCCGCGCAAAGCGGCGCCCGACGCCTAGTCGGACCCGCTGCTCCGCCGCCCGCTACCCTCATCGTCGTTGTCGCTCCCCTCCTCGTCGCTCTCGCTCGAGGAGGAGCCTTCGCTGTCGGAGGAGCTGTCCACGCAGCACTTCGCCCGAGTGCCGAAGCACCCGAAGGCCTTGACGGAGAGGAGATCGCCCTCCATCAACTTAAAATGGAGGGTAAACCCCTCCGTCAAGCTGTGGATGCGGGCGAACGTCTTCCACCCTCGATCGAGATACATCACATTAGGGGCTGGGAATGCAACGCGGACTCGCGTGCCGCTGATCCCACAGCCCCTCATGTGCAGTCTCAGTTTCTCGGGCAGGTCCAACTCCATCGCGCGCGCAAACGGAGCTGGAAGCCGGAGGCGACGACGAGGCGCCCGGCGCAGCCTGACGAAGAACTCGCAAGGGTCGTCCCCTATATGGACCACCGTGGGGGGAGGAGCCGCCGGCGGAGGTGAAGCTGACGCGCCGCCCCGTCCGCCTCTTCCCCGAGCACCTCGACCTCATCCTCGACCTCGTCCGCGACCTCGCCCCCTCCCTCTTCCCCTTATGGCTGGCTCTGCCACCACGGGCGCGGAAGAGGGAGAGATGTGTTGTCTGGCGGCGACCCTCGCCGCCACCGATGAAGGGCCTGGTTTCCCTTTCTCCATGGCAGATGAGAGAAAGGGGAGCAGAAGCTGAAGAAAAGAGAAGATGAGAGAGTGCGGGTTTCTTGCTCCCATCCCGCTCTTTATAAAGGAGCGAGGTGGGGGCTCGGCTGCCCCGCTCAGCGAATCAAGGCACGGGAAGGGCAGGGAGTCGGGGCCAACCCGCTGCCTCTGTTCGCGACGGCCCAGTTTCCCACTCCACCGTCCGTGACCCCAAGCGCATGGGAGCCGCGTGGCGAGGATGCAGAACCAAGGCGACAGATGAGGCGGCCTCGCTCCGCCCCGTGAACACGGGGAGTGGACGTCCCGAAAACCGCGCACCGGCCCCGTCCAGTAATTGCATCATGCTCCCACACCTGCCTCCGTTTAGAGAGGAGGGCGTGAACCGTCCCCATCATCGTGGCCTGGCGCATGCTTGAGGGGCTTAGCCCCGCGCACACCGCCCGCGTCACCCACGATGCCGCGTTTGACGCGTGCCATTCTGGGCGTGCGCGGTGGGAGCGGAGAGATATGCGGCGTGACCTAGGCCGCGCGTGCCCGTGCACTGTTTTGGGCCTGGCCCAATAGCGCTCGGCACCGTGTATGGCCCAGGCCCGGCGGCTCCTGTCGGTGTACTAGAGTAGGGTTACCCTAGTACCCCGAACTTTCGCACGGGCAGTTGCAGCACCCCGCGGCAAGGCTTGCCGGGTGACCGCCAAGACCCTCCGTGGTTCCCTTGAAGACCATTCAAGAACAAAGTACTCAAACCAAGGCCCCGGCAAGAGGAGCTTGCCGGGAGGGCCAACCAAGGCCCCGGCAAGAGGAGCTTGCCGGGAAGGACAACCAAGGCCCCGGCAAGAGGATCTTGCCGGGAAGAGACAAGACCCCGGCAAGAGGAGCTTGCCGGGAAGGCTACTCAAGGCATACCAAGAAAGCTTGCCGCGACGCGCCCTGCGTCCCGGCAAGATCCGGCGAGCGACAAGCTTCCGGACGCGACAAGACGACGGCCACGGCAAGGAGCTTACCACGGGAAACCCCCACTTCATGCCCGCGCTCCAGCACACCTGCTAACGTGTCGCTCTAGGACTCTCCCAAGCACACGTGGCAGGAGGCCGTGCAGCTAGGGGTACGTGGTGGCAAGCGGAGATGAAGAGAAGCCATCGTGGCAAACGGTGGCGCTCCTAACGGTCACCTTTTGCACTGTTTAAGAGACTTAGACAGGCATTTAATGCCCTTGTCCCCTGCCGTCAGAGTTAGGTAGGGTGCACTGTATCCACAGTAGCGGTAGGTGCACCTACCGCATCCTTTTCCATTTCTACCCTTCTAGTCTACGTTGCCACCTGTGGGTGACCCCTTGAGAGTATAAAAGGAGGCCCAAGCGCAACGTAGAGGGGGTTCGGCCGGTTCGGCTCATTCGAGACACCAGAAACACTCCCACGCTCAGTCTGGTAGCGTCGATCGCTCCTGAGCTAAGATTCAATACACACAAACAAGCAGCAGTAGGGTTTTACGGATCCGTGCGGCCCGAAGCTGGGTAAAATCGCCCGCATGTACTGCTTCGATCCGCTCTTTGTGCGCTCTCCGCCTCCCACCGAACCGAAAGGGCCCTGTCCCCATAGGTGTTGGTGGATCAGCACCCCCCAACATTGGGGATGCCCCGGAAGGCATCCCCTCTTTCGTCTTCGTCTATCGGTAACTTTACTTGGAGCTATATTTTTATTCGCCACATGATATGTGTTTTGCTTGGAGCATCATGTATGATATGAGTCTTTGTTTTTTAGATTTACACAATCATCTTTGCTGTACACACCTTTTGGGAGAGACCCACATGATTTAGAATTTATTAGAATACTCTATGTGCTTCACTTATATCTTTTGAGCTAGATAGTTTTGCTCTATGTGCTTCACTTATATTTTCTAGAGCACGGAGGTGGCTTTATTTTTAAGAAATTATTGATCTCTCATGCTTCACTTATATTATTTTGAGAGTCTTTTAGAACAGCATGGTATTTTCTATGGTTATAAATTTGGTCCTAGAATGATGAGCATCCAAGTTGGGTATAATAAAAACTATCATAGAAAGTGCATTAAACACTAGGATCAATTTGATGCTTGATAATTGTTTTGAGATATAAAGGTGGTAATGTTAGAGTCATGCTAGTTGGGGTGTATGAAATTGAGAAATACTTGTGTTGAAGTTGGCAAGTCCCGTAGCATGCACGTACGGTAAAAGTTGTGTGACAATTTTTTTTGCATGGGGTGCTCTTTTAATTGTCTTCCTTATGAGTGGAGGTCGGGATCGCGCGATGGTTAACTCCTACCAACCTTTCCCCTAGGAGCATGCGAAGTAGTACTTTGCTTCGAGGGCAAGTAGACTTTTGCAATTAATATATGAGTTCTTTATGACTAATGTGAGTCCATGGATATACGCACACTCACCCTTCCACTTTGCTAGCCTTTATTACGCAGCGCCAACCTTCGCCGGTATCATGCACCCATTATTTACCTTCCTCAAAAAAAACACCATACCTACCTATTATGGCTTTTCCATAGCCATTCCGAGATATATTACTGTGCAACTGTCCACTATTCCATTTATTATGACACGCTCCATGATTGTCATATTGCTCTTTGCATGATCATGTAGTTGACATTGTATTTGTGGCAAGGCCACCTTCATAATTTTTCATACATGTCACTCTTGATTCATTGCATATCCCGGCACACAGCCGGAGGCATTCACATAGAGTCATATCTTGTTCTAAGTATTGAGTTGTAATTTTTGAGTTGTAAATCAATAAAAGTGTGACGATCTTCATTATTAGAGCATTGTCCCAAGTGAGGAAAGGATGATGAAGACTATGATTCCCCCACAAGTCGGGATGAGACTTCGGACTTTATAAAAAAAATAAAAGAGGCCAAAGAAGCCCATATAAAAAAGGCCAAATAAGCCCACCGAATAAAAAAATGAGAGGAAAGATAGAAGGGACAATGCTACTATCTCTTTTCCACACTTGTGCTTCAAAATAGCACCATGATATTCATGATAGAGAGTCTCCTTTGTTGTCACTTTCATATACTAGTGGGAATTTTTCATTATAGAACTTGGCTTGTATATTCCAATAATGGGCTTCCTCAAAATGCCCTAGGTCTTCACGAGCAAGCAAGTTGGATGGACACTCACTTTTTTTATTTTGTTAGGCTTTCAAACAATTATAGCTCTAGTGCATCCGTTGCATGGCAAATACCTACTCACTCACATTAATATCTATTAATGGGCACCTCCATAGCCCGTTGATACGCCAAGTTGATGTGAGACTATCTTGTACCTTTTTGTCTTCACAACCACCACCATATACCACATATAGTGCTATGTCCATGGCTTGCGCTCATGTATTGCGTAAGAGTTGAAAAAGCTGAAGCGTGTTAAAAATTATGAACCAATTGCTTGGCTGAAACCGGGGTTGTGCATGATGGGAGTATTTTGTGTGATGAAAATGAAGCATGGCCTGACTATATGATTTTGTAGGGATGAGCTTTCTTTGGCTATGCTATTTTGATAAGTGTCGGTGTACTAGAGTAGGGGTACCCTAGTATCCCGAACTTGTGCACGGGCAGTGGCAGCACCCCGCGGCAAGGCTTGCCGGGTGACCGCCAAGGTCCTCCGCGGCTCCTTTGGAGCCATTCAAGAACAAAATATTCAAGCCAAGGAGACAAGACCCCGACAAGTGGAGCTTGCCGGGAAGGCCAACCAAGGCATCTCGAGGAACTTGCCGCGACGCGCCACGCGTCCCGGCAAGGCCCGGTGAGCGACAAGCTTCCGGGCCCGACAAGACAACGACCGCGGCAAGCTACCATCCTGTACCCGCGCTCCAGCACATCCACCTACGTGTCGCTCTCGGGCCTTTCCAGACGCGCGTGGCAAGAGGCTGTGCAACCAGGGGTGCGCGGTGGCAAGAGACGCTGACGAGATTACCATCGTGGCAAGCGGTGGCGCCCCTGACGGTCCCTTTTGCACTATTTGGGCGACACAGATGGGCATTTAATGCCTTTGGCCCCTGCCGTCAGGGTTAGGTATGATACACTGTACAGGTAGCTGTACCAACCGCAAGTCATTTTCCTTTTTTTACCCTTGTCTATGTTGCCACCTGTCGGTGACCCCTTGAGCATATAAAAGGACGCCCATGCGCAACGTAGGGGGGGGGGTTCGGAGGTTCGGAGTTTGGAAGGCAGAGAACACTCACGCTCTCGCTCCCGAGCAAGAACTAAATACACTCAGACATGCAGCAGTAGGAGTGTTATCTCTCTGGAGAGCTCCGAAGCTGGGTAAAACTGCTCGTGTGCTTTGCCTCGATCTGCTCTTCGTGCGATCTCCGCCCCCCGCCGAACCGAAAGGGGCTCGGTCCGCCGGTCCCATAGGTGTTCGTGGATCAGGAGTTCTCCCATGACATCTTTGGCGCGCCAGGTAGGGGGCATCGAGATTGTGCGAACCTGATCCGGAGAAGAAGGCTTCATCTTCTCCATCAACATGCCACCGAAGAAGAAGGCTTCGGAGGCAGCTGTTCCGTCCGCGTCGATCCCACCACCACCGGAGCAAACGGGTGGTGGGGTAGACGCCGGCGGAAGAACGGACATCGACGAGGGAGCCCACGGTGCTGCCAGGTCCAAGGACAAGGCTCCGCAGACCTCGATGTCCGTACATGCGCCGCGCCCATCTCAGGAAGCGCAGGACCGATAGCGTCATGGTATTCGTAGTACCATACGTTTGTTGGACCAAGATCGAGCTGGTGGATCTCGGGGTGCTCAAGACCAGCATGCACGCCAACATGCTGGTACGAGCGAGGCACGGTCGCCTGGACGGGATACTGCTCCTTCTAACATAGTTAGAAGTCCGAGCATATCCCGCTCCTCGCACCGTTCGCCACTGCCGCCCACCACTCCAGCAGAAGCTCTGGCGCGAGCTCAACTGCTCCTGGATTACCCTCCAACGTCAGACAAGATCGATGAATGGAGGGCCACCATCCAGAGTCTCATCGGCTTCGCCAATGGCGACACTCCGCGGCAGCCGAGTGCAACACTGCCGCGGCAGGGTTGCCAGGCGCGAGCCGGTGGCGACGAAACCGGTGGGGGTGCAACCACCGTGCACTCTCCACCCCGAAGGCCAAGATCGCTGACTCGCCGGATCCACCTCGACAGCGACTCCACCGCGTCATCGGATCCACAAGCTCGTCGCGATCAGCGCCAAGTTCTTCACGAACGACAGCAAGAAGACGCTCGAACTCGTATCGAGCGCCGAAGAGAAGCACGGTGTCAATCAGACCAGCGCGCTGGGCCTTCTGTTGACATGCATGCACCAGGGGGACCAGGCGACTTGCCGTACGTGGTAGGTTGCCCTGCGTTCACTTGTGAGTTGCGGCAAGTCCAGTGGCCCAGCACGAAGAATTTCAGGCCAGATGTACCAGAGAAGTACGAGGCCAGACGCATCCGTCGGAGTTCCTCAGCATCTACACCATCACGGTGCAGGCTGCCGGGGGGCGGGACGACAAGATCCTGGCCAACTACTTCCCTCTGGGACTCAAGCCCAATGTCAGATCCTGGCTCATGCACTTGCCGGACAACTCCATATCCTCATGGGCAGATCTCTGCCATCAGTTTGTCGGTGCCTTTACAGGCGGCCACAAGCCTCATGGCCAAGAGAGCGACCTTCATCTGCTCGCCCAGAAGGAAGGAGAGCCCCTGCGCAAGTACATTCAGAGATTCAGCCGCGTACAGCACAACATCCCAGATGTCCACCCTGCCGCGGTAATCAGCGCATTACATAAGAACGTGCGAAACCGCAGGATGCGGGAGGAGATGGCGATGTGCAAGATCAGAGACGTCAGTGAGCTATATGCCCTGGCCGACAAGTGTGCACGTGCTGAGGAAGGGAGGAGACTCCCCAGAGAGAATATAGAAGCAGCGGGATCTGATAGTGAGGAGGCCGCCCCGGCAAAGAAAAACCGGCGACGGAACAACAGGAAGAAGTAAGGCAAAGATGTGCTAGTCGTGGAGCAGTCCGGCAGCGGAGGTGGCGCCAAGGAAGCCAAAGTTGGCAGCTCCGGCAACCAGGCTGTGGCGGTCGCCGACAAGCAGGACGGCACCAACAAGCAATACTGCAAGATCCACCGCACCAAGGGCCATGACCTCCAGAGCTGCAAGAAGGTCGAGCAGCTTGTTAAGCAGCAAAAGGCTGAATACGAGCGACGCGACAAGGAGAAGGCTCAGGAGGGTGCTGGTGGAGCCGGCAAGAAACGCCCCGGCCGGGGAGGACGCCACGGCAAGGCCAAGCAGCGGCAAGGAGACAGACCTCCCCGCGGCCGCGACAAGGATGAAGATGACGACGACGATGAAGACATGGAAGATGATGAGGCCGATGAGCAGGAGTTTCAGAAAGCCACAGAGGTCCTGTGCGTTGACGGTGGTGCTTCTCTGCATACTTCACACCGCCAGCTCAAGCAGTGGGTGCGGGAAGTCAATGCGGCAGAACCACCTGTCGAGTCACGCAGGCCTCTGAAATGGTCCAGCACGCCTATCATCTTTGATATTGAGGACCATCCTGATCGCATAACTGCGGTCGGGTGCTTGCCGAAGTTGGTTTCACCAACTATCCTTAACCTCAAGGTCACTAAGATGCTAGTTGACGGCGGGGCCGGCTTGAACCTGATCTCCTCTGCGGTGCTCCAGAAATTCCAGATCCCTGATGGCGAGCTCGAAGAGACCGGTACATTCCAAGGAATCAATCCGGGAAGGAGCAAGAGGAAGGGAAAGATCACGTTGCCGGTGACATTTGGCAGCGAGTTGAACTTCAGGACTGAGAGGGTCACTTTTGACGTTGCTGACTTTCCATTGCCTTACAATGGGATACTCGGCCGTCCAGCACTCGCCAAATTCATGGCAGCCTCTCATTATGCATACAACATGCTGAAGATGCCAGGCCCGATAAGTGTCATCTCTGTCCCTGGCGACAAGAAGGATGCTCTTATCTGCGTCGACAAGATCTACCGGGAAGCAGCAGCCGCGACAGATCGCAAGTCACTTGCCGCTGAAGCTCCCGGGGCGAAGAAGAAGACCAAGTCCGGCAAGAGTTCTGGTGCCCACTCCGGCAAGCGCACCTCCTCGGAGTGCTGCGCTACCGTCGAGGATGCACCATCGAGCTCCACCGGCAAGTGTAAGAAGGCAATGGCAGCTCCACCAGAGACCAAGAAAGTGTCCGCCAAGGAGGACGGCACTGGTGGTACCTTCACCATCAGTGCCACTCTCGACCCTAAATAGGAAAGCGCGCTCGTTGCTTTCCTATGGGCGAATGTCGACGTATTTGCATGGCAACCGTCTGACATCCCCGGTGTTCCCAGGAAAGAAATCGAGCACCATCTTGCCGTCTGTCCTCATGCGCGGCCCGTCAAGCAGAAAGTCAGGAAGCAGGCGGTGGAGCGCCAAGAATTCATCGCAGAAGAAATCAAGAAATTGGAAGCAGCAGGCCTTGTCAGAGGAGTGCTCCATCCTATGTGGCTGGCCAATCCTGTAGTCGTGCACAAGGCAAACGGGAAATGGAGGCTTTGTATCAACTTTACGATGTCAATAAAGCTTGTCCCAAAGACCCATTTCCCTTGCCGCGCATCGACCAGATTGTTAACTCCACGGCCGGATGTGACTTGCTTTCATTTCTTGATGCATACTCAGGATACCATCAGATCTTCATGGCAGAAGAGGATGAGGAGAAGACCACATTCATCACCCCATGCGGCACGTACTGTTTCGTACGGATGCCCTTTGGTTTAAAGAATGCTGGTTCAACATTTGCAAGGGTAGTCCATGACGCTTTTGAGCCGCAAATACACAGAAATGTGGAAGCCTATATGGATGACATAGTGGTCAAGAGCAAGGACAAGGCGACTCTAATTCAAGATTTAGATGAGACCTTTGCAAATCTGCGCAAGATCAACCTCAAGCTCAACCCCGAGAAGTGTGTGTTTGGGGTCCCCTCCAGCAAGCTTCTCGGGTTCTTCGTGTCTCAGCGGGGAATTGAAGCCAATCCCGACAAGATCAAGGCCATTGAGCAGATTGAAGCACCAAAGCGCGCCAAGGATGTGCGAAGACTTGCCGGTTGCGTAGCTGCTCTCAGAAGGTTTATCTCTAGGTCTGCTGAGCGCGCCCTGCCATTTTTCAAGATATTGAAAAAGGCAGGTCCAATGAAATGGACTCCGGAAGCGGAGGCTGCGCTGCAGGACTTAAAGAGATACCTGTCCTCCACTCCAATACTTGTCGCACCTAAGCCACAAGAGAAGTTGCTGCTATATATAGCGGCAACCAATCAAGTGGTTAGTGCTGCGTTAGTAGCGGAGAGGGAGGCGGATGATGAGCCAGCAACCACGGCAGATGCATCCAGCGACAAGCAGGGGGCTTCACCGGCAAGCTCTGGTCCCGACAAGGATGGATCTGCGCAGGCGCATGAGAAAATGCAGAAAAGGATGGTGCAGCGCCCAGTTTACTTTGTCAATTCCCTTCTGCAGGGGGCTAGATCAAGATACTCCGGTGTCCAGAAATTGCTTTTCGGCCTTCTCATGGCCTCGAGAAAGCTGCGCCATTACTTCCAAGCACATGAGATCACAGTCGTCACTCATTTTCCGCTGAAGAGGAAACTGCAGAATCCAGAAGCAACAGGCAGGATTGTCGAGTGGGCACTGGAACTATCAAGCTTTGGCCTCAAGATTGAGAGCACCTCAACTATCCAAAGAAGAGCATTGGCGGAGTTCATAGCAGAATGGACGCCCACACCAGATGAAGAAATTCCAGAAACGAGCATCCCCGTCAAGGAAGCAAGCAAAGAGTGGCTGATGTACTTTGATGGTGCCTTCTCGCTGCAAGGCGCCGTTGCGGGCGTGCTACTTGTTGCACCCACCGGAGAGCGCCTCAAGTACATAGTCCAGATGCACCTTCCCAAGGAGCAAGCAACGAACAATACTGCAGAGTATGAAGGTTTGCTTGTCGGTCTCAGGATCGCAGCAGAACTTGGGATCAAGAAGCTCATTGTCAGGGGTGACTCGCAGCTTGTCGTCCGACAAGTGAACAAGAATTATCAGAGTCCATTGATGGAAGCTGACGTTGATGAAGTGAGAAAACTAGAAGAGCACTTTGACGGCCTACAGATGGAACATGTTCCAAGGGCTCAGAATGACATTGCCGATGGCTTGTCGAAGTGCGCGGCACTTAAGTTACCTGTGGAACCAGGGATCTTTGTGCTCAAGCTGACTCAACCGTCTGTAACGCCATCAACTGGACAGAGCAAGAAGAGGAAGTTGATTTCTGGTGACTACTTTCCGGCAGAGCTCCCCGAAGCCGCCGCCAAGAAGGTCCTCAAGATCAACACCAAAGGTGCTGAGGAGCAGTCTGCTCCGACAAGCCCTAGGGTTTGTTTCGTTGAAGCAGAGCTCCCGACAAGTTTTGCTCCGGCAAGCTTGCTGGGGAACATCAAGCTCCGGCTGAGCCGCAGGTTCTCGCCGTAGAAGCGGATGTTCCCGCAGCAGCAGATGTGCCTTTAGTCCTTGTTGTCGAGCCGCAAGCTCCAGCATGGGCACAGCAGATTGTCCATTTCCTTCAGACAGGAGAACTTCCCGAAGAGCAAGAAGAAGCGGAAAGAGTAGCCCGACAGTCAAGTATGTACCAGTTTGTCGACAGCACGTTGTACAGCAGAAGACTCAATGGTGTGAAATTGAAGTGTATTCACCGGGAAGACGGACAAAAGCTGTTGGCAGAGATACATGGAGGCATATGTGGTCACCACATTGCGCAAGAGCACTTGCCGGCAAAGCGTTCCGGCAAGGTTTCTTTTGGCCGACAGCCCTCCAGGATGCAACTGCATAAGTAACCAAGTGTGAAGCGTGCTAGTTCCATTCCAAGCAGATACACCAGCCAACTCAAGCTCTCTAGACGATCCCTTTATCCTGGCCATTTTCGGTCTGGGGGCTCGACATCCTCGGCCCTTTTCCCCGAGCTGTCGGGGGCTTTGAGTACTTGTACATTGCAATCGACAAGTTGACAAAGTGGCCGGAAGTGGAAGCAGTGAGGAAGGTGACAGCACAGTCAGCAGTCAAGTTCTTCAGGTCGATTGTTTGTCGCTTCGGGATCCCTAACAGGATCATCGCCGATAACGGCACGCAATTCACGAGCCACACCTTCATGCAGTACATCCAAGATCTTGGCGCCAAGGTCTGCTTCGCTTCTGTTGCTCATCCGAGAAGCAACGGTCAAGCGGAGAGGGCTAATGCTGAAGTGCTGCGCGGACTCAAGACCAGAACTTTCGACAGGCTGCACAAGTGCGGAAAGAACTGGATCGAGGAGCTGCCGGTGGTTCTTTGGTCGATCAGGACGACGCCAAATCGAGCCACTAGCCAGACACCTTTCGCTCTAGTCTATGGAGCAGAGGCAGTTCTCCCCATGGAGCTTATGATGAGCTTGAGCAAGAGCAGCAGCGACAAGATGACGCGCTGCTCCTTGAGGAGGACCGTCTTCAGGCCGCTGTACGAGCTGCTCGATACCAGCAAGCTTTGCGCCGCTACCATAGCCGCAAAGTTAGTGCCAGAAGTCTCGAGGAAGGCGACCTTGTTCTTCGACGCGTTCAGTCCGCCAAGAATTCCAACAAGTTGACGCCAAAGTGGGAAGGCCCTTATCGGGTGAAACGAGTCACTAGCCCTGGCGCTGGCCGCCTTGAGACCGAAGATGGCATTCTGGTGAGCAACTCCTGGAACATCGAGCATCTTCGTAAGTTTTACCCATAGGGCGCGATTGCCGGAACCTGTTCTGGCAACCACCTTTTGTACAAGTCTTGCCGATGTTGCATGTAATCCTTTGTACAAAGCCCGTGCATAAGTAAAGCTCATGTGCTCCGCACATCTTGTCAATTTCATGCTTTTTACTTTGCATATGTTATCTGACACTTTGTGCAGCACCTACCCCCGGTAAGCAATAACGAGCCGTAAGGCTCCATATCTTTATTTTCTCTTCTTTCTCTTTCTCAAGGAAAAGAAGGTTCCCTCGCACACAAGTTTGCCAGGGAGGAAGGAGAAGATAATGGTGTGGACCGAAAACGTTGTTTGAGGAAGTTTCGCCTTACCGGGAAGCAAACGACAGAAAAGCTAAGTTGCCAAAGTTTGAGCAATCAGTTTTTAAATTTTCAAGTTATCTTCCTCGAACGACCGTGCTTTGTATGGAAAACCTGTGCGCGGAGGAACCAACTCGTAGCTAGTTGCGCCCTTACTTTGTTTCGAGTCCGCTCAACAACTTAAGTGAGCTGCGACTAGTTGCGACAAGGTTTCTTGTCGGTAGCGGCACCGCCAGCAGGCTGCTGGTGTTCCGCACTCAGCGCTCGCGGCTCAGGTGCCTGCGCCGACAAGTTCCCTAAAAGCGTAGGGCAAAAACATACAAAGGAAGGAATCAAGTAGAGGAAATAACATAGCAATAACTACCCAAAATAGAGTCATATTACAAGATAGCTTGTCGCAGCTCTAATAGATTGTTTTCGTAACATGACCAGCGACAAGAAAAAGAGAAAATGAGCGGCCTAATCTACATGGTCGCCCTCAACCCTCTTGATTCCGCTCACCTTGTCCACAATGGGTGCGACAAGGGCCTTGAGCGCTTCCAGATCAGCGTCCGACGGCAAGGACCTGAGGACGTTGGTGAGGTTGAGGCCTGGGTTGCGGAAGGCCACCTTCATCAGCACCTTTTGTGGAGCCCCCGCGCAGATCTGGCGCGACTCGTCGGCTAGCAGCTTTGGGATCTTCTCCCGGAGTCGCTGGAGGGCCGTCGCCACGCCCTTGAAGAACAAGCTGAGCTTGGCGCTAGGTTGGAGGTGCTCGTCGGAGGAGTACCCGAGATCCTCCATCCCCAGCTGTGCCAGCTCCCTGTCGATGGCTGCGGCAACATTCACAGGACCCTCGGTCCAGTGCTCCACTGTCTCCCTAAAGGCGTTTTGGGCGGCAGCGGCACTCGCCAGCAGCGCCTCGTCGGCCTTGATCTTATCCTTCAAGGCCGCCTCCTGCTTCCTGGCGCCGTCTAGCGTCTCGGTCAAGGTGGCCAGCTTCAGTTCGAGATCGGCGTTGAAGTCCTTGGCGGCGCTGAGCTCCTTGCTCCTCTCGGCGAGACGACCTTGCAGCTCGCCATGAGCAGCGGCGTCCTTCTCGCGCTCACGCTTGAGCGCGGCAAGCTCCTCGCCGCTCGCCTTCAGATCGGCCTCCAGCTGCGCCACCTTCATCTCCAGCTCCTTCTTGGCGGCCTCGGCGGCTGCGGCGGCATCCTTTGCTTCCTTGAGAGCCCCGCCAAGTGCTTGCTCGCACGCGGCAAGCTCCTCCTCGTCGCTGTCAATGTTGACCTTCCGCTGCGTCAACTCGCCTTCCCGCGCGGATAGCTTCTCGGCAGCCAGCCGCTGCTGCTCTTCGACTTCAGCCTTCTCGAGGAGGAAGGCCATGCGCTCCTCGGCGAGTTGCTCCCGCTCCTCCGCCAAGGACCGGAGAGTTTCCTGGTGGTGGCCCCGGAGCTCCTCAGCACGCTTCTCCATGTCCACTCCCGCCTTCGCGACAAGCGCTTCCCGGGAGGCCAGCTTGGCCTGCCGGGCGCGGTAGAGCGACAACAGCTTCCGCAGCAGCTGCTCCTCCTCAGGCTCGCCGCTGCTCCTGCTTGGCGCGTCGACCAGTGACAGCCCAGCGGAGGCGAGCAACTCTTCGTCGAAACCTTCTCCTTCGACCGGCACCCTGGAGCTCGACGCCCAGGGGAGCTTGATGAAGATGCCGTCGCCGGCCTTCAAATAAGCGCCGGGCTGGGGCTCTTCGGAGCCTGGCGCCGCAGGACCGGCGGAGGGATCGGCGGTCGGCGCAGCGCCTGACGCTCTTGCAGCCTCGGGGCCGTCAGTGCAATAGCCGGACCCCTCGCCTGCTTCTGCGGCGGCAGCCTTGGCGGCCTCCCCGCCGGCGAGACCATCAGTGCCGGCTTCTTCTTCGGCGACTTCGGTTTCCATTGCCTCCGTGGCAGATGGATCTGATGACCGGAGAAGAGAGAAGACTCAAGCGGATATTCAAAAAAGAAAATCAGAAGAAGAACTCAAGGGAGGTTTTCAAGCAAAGAGGATTACCTGTGCTATCCCTTGCCGGAGAACTATCCCTTGCCGGAGGATTCTCCCTTGCCGGAGAGCGCTCCCTTGCCGGGGAATCCTCCCTTGGAGGCGTAGTCGAAGCAGATGGCATGTCAGGAGCGGCTTCCGGGCACTCCTGGTGAGGCTTCTCTGCTCCTACGAAAAACAACAGTCAGATGTCAGCAAAGAAAGAGCACCTATGCGTGCATAACAGCAAGAAGTAAATCATCTACTTACGCTGGGGGCTGCGCTGGGGGCTGCTTCGGGGAATGGTTGCCGGGTCCGACAAGGTGGTCTCGGACTCACCCCCTGCTAACGCGGTGGGTTCGTCCTCGATGACAATCACCGGGACCTTGGCTCTCTTCGCCGCTCTTTGAGTCAGAGGCCTGAAAAGGAATGGATTCGGAGTAAAGCAAATCAGATACAAGACAAAACAAGAATTGAAGAATTACAAGCATAGCAAGGAAACTTACTCTTCCTCTTCCTCGTCGGAGCTCAGCGCGGAGAGTTCGAAGTCCGGCCCACCTTCGGTGCGGCGAGGCGGAGGAGTAGGTTCCCTGGGCTGCCTGGCAGGATCAGAAGCGGTGGTCCAGGAAGGCCCCGCTCCGGTTGCCGCAGCGGCATGAGGTGCTCCCGCGGCAACGGTACTTGCCGCGGTGGAGCGCGTCGCACGGTGCGGCGGCTGTTGGCCCGTCTGCCGCCCCGCTACGTCTCCGGCCGTGCGGAGACGCCTTCTTGGTGGAGCTGGGGGCTCCGCTTGCGGCAAGCTGTCTGAAGGAGGGAAGGAGGAGGAGTCGATCTCCAACGAGCCGCTCGCGCCCTCAGCGGGCTCGCTCGACTCGGCTTCAGATCCGGCAAGCTCTCCCTCGCCGGCAAACTCCTCTCGCTCGACAAGGCTTGCCGCCTCTGCTGCCTCTGCCTCCTCCTCGGTGAATCCAAACTCGCCTGCGGCAGCGGCTGCCACCGCCTCCTCTAGCCTAGTGGCGATGCGCTGCATCTCCTCTTCGGTGGTGTCGCGGGTAAGGCTCCTCTGCTCGTCGGCACGGACCGGCACTTCAACCAAGCCGTCGAAGAACTCCTGCACGATGGCGTCCGCAGGCTCTTGCCAAGTTGGGACAATTCCATGCGAGTCGCACAGCGGCATCATTGCGCGGATGCGGTCGAGCAATGAGTTGTTGCATAGCAGAACTACACCCCTCGGCAGCGTGAAGGGATGTTGGGGATCGCACTTGAACAGCTCCAGGAGCATCGCGTCCAGTTCCAGGACGGTGAAGTTGAAGTTGAGGCCCGGGCGCAGCCTCATGATATCCGCCGCATTCTGGAACTCCCAAGCGGGTCTCCTCCTCTCCTGCAGGGGGGCGATGCGGCGGCGAAGAAAATCTGCGCCAACGGCGCCTACAGTAAGCCCGGCAAGCCTGAGGCGTAGGATCCGGGTGATGGCAATCTTCAGCCTATCGTCTTCCGGGGCCACGTTGCTCCAATCGTTGCCGCGCACTATTGGGGCTTGGCGCTGGGCGGTGAAAGGCTGTGGGTTCTCCTCAACAATCCAACACCACTCGGCTCTCCATTCCTCCCACTTGCTGTGGAGCTCTCCCTCCAGATAAGCTTCCTTCTTGCCGGCTCTCGAGATCCAAGAGATTCCACCGGATAAGGGCTCTCCTCTCTCTACTCGGGGCATAAAGAAGTGGCGGAAAAGGGCTACGTTTGGATGGACTCCGACAAAGTTTTCGCATAGATGTGCGAAAACTGCCATGGTCAGAACGGTGTTGGGGGTGAAGTCAAGGAGGCGGAACCCGTAGGTGTTCATGATATCGCAGAAGAATTCAGAGAAAGGCGGGCAGAGCCCGTAGTAGAAAAACAACGCGAAGAAGGGATACCCGCTCGGATTTAGTCCTGAGGTGGCGGCTGGGAGTACCTTCGTGCGCGGATGCGCTCGCGTCTCCGTCGACCAGAAGAGGTAGTAGTACTCCCTCAGCTCCCTCGTGGCGAGCTGAGGGGGGAAGATAGCCCGCTCCTTTCGCAGCGCCACGAGCCGCTGCGCCTCGGCCGTCTTCACAACCTTCACGGCTTTCAGAGCCATGGCAGAGGTGGTGAGGGGGATCGGCGGCGTGGGTGGTGCCGGTGGCGATGGGGGGCGGAGCACTGCTCTCTCTTTCGGCCTTGGGAAGAAGGGGGGAGCAGCGGAGTTTTTCGAGATTGGAAGAGGCAATCGGCGAGGTGGGCGAACTGCCCCTGTTTCCCCTGCTTATACGGAGGGAGGGGGCGGGTGTTCCGTTTTCTGAATAAAGAAACCACCCACGATCTCTCCCACGACGCTGCATTCAACGCGTGCCGTTAGGGGAGGGCGCGGTGGATGCGGAGTGAGATACGGCGTAACCCAGGCCGCGCGTGCCCGTGCCCTGTTTTGGGCCTGGCCCAGCAGCGCTCGGCACCGTGTGTGGCTCAGGCCCGGGGGCTCCCGTCGGTGTACTAGAGTAGGGGTACCCTAGTATCCCGAACTTGTGCACGGGCAGTTGTAGCACCCCGCGGCAAGGCTTGCCGGGTGACCGCCAATGTCCTCCGCGGCTCCTTTGGAGCCATTCAAGAACAAAATATTCAAGCCAAGGAGACAAGACCCCGGCAAGAGGAGCTAGCCGGGAAGGCCAACCAAGGCATCTCGAGGAACTTGCCGTGACGTGCCACGCGTCCCAGCAAGGCCCGGTGAGCGACAAGCTTCCGGGAGCGACAAGACAAGGACCGCGGCAAGGCGCTTGCCACGGCAAGCTACCATCCTGTACCCGCGCTCCAGCACATCCACCTACGTGTCGCCTTAGGGCCTTTCCAGACGCGCGTGGCAAGAGGCTGTGCAGCCAGGGGTGCGCGGTGGCAAGCGACGCTGACGAGATTACCATCGTGGCAAGCGGTGGCGCCCCTGACGGTCCCTTTTGCACTATTTGGGCTACACAGACGGGCATTTAATGCCTTTGTCCCCTGCCGTCAGGGTTAGGTACGATACACTGTACAGGTAGCTGTACCAACCGCAAGTCCTTTTCCTTTTTTTACCCTTGTCTACGTTGCCACCTGTCGGTGACCCCTTGAGCATATAAAAGGAGGCCCATGCGCAACGTAGGGGGGGTTCGGAGGTTCGGAGTTTGGAAGGCAGAGAACACTCACGCTCTCGCTCCTGAGCAAGAACTAAATACACTCAGACATGCAGCAGTAGGAGTGTTATCTCTCCGGAGAGCTCCGAAGCTGGGTAAAACCGCTCGTGTGCTTCGCCTCGATCTGCTCTTCATGCGATCTCTGCCTTCCGCCGAACCGAAAGGGGCTCGATCCGCCGGTCCCATAGGTGTTCGTGGATCACCAGTTCTCCCACGACAATAAGACAAGATTATTTGTTAGTATGCTTCAAGTATTACTATTTTTATGTTTTATAAGATTTTATCTTGAATCATTTCGATCTGAACAATCATGCCACAATAAAGAAAATTACATTGAAAATTATGCTAGGTAGCATTCCACATCAAAGATTCTGGTTTTATCATTTACCTACTCGAGGACGAGCACGAATTAAGCTTGGGGATGCTTGATACATCTCCAATATATCTATAATTTTTGATTGTTCCATGCTATTATATTACCCCTTTTGGATGTTTATGGGCTTTACTTTACAGTTTTATATCATTTTTGGGACTAACCTACTAACCGGAGGCCCAGCCCGAATTGCGGTTTTTTGCCTATTTCAGTGTTTCGAAGGAAAGGAATATCAAACGGAGTCCAAACGGAATGAAAGCTTCGGGGCGATCTTTTTGCAAAAACGCAATGCAGCCATGAGGGTGCTCGGCGTGCCCTAAGGGGGTGGGTGCGCCCCCACCCTTGTGGGCCCCTCGAGAGTCAACCGACCTACTTCTTCCTCCAATATATATCCACATACCCTGAAAACATCCAGGAGCACCACAAAAAACTATTTCCACTGTTGCAACCTACTGTATCCGCGAGATCCCATCTTGGAGCCTTCGTCGGCGCTCCGCCGGAGGAGGAATCGACCATGGAGGGCCTCTACATTATCTCCAAGGCCTCTCCGATGAGTTGTGAGTAGTTTACCACAGACCTTCGGGTCCATAGTTATTAGCTAGATGGCTTCTTCTCTCTCTCTTTGAATCTCAATACAATGGTCTCCTCAATCTTCTTGGAGATCTATTCGATGTAACTCTTTTAGCGGTGTGTTTGTCGAGATCCAATGAATTGTGGGTTTATGATCAAGTTTATCTATGAGAAATGTTTGAATCTCCTCTGAATTATTTTATGTGTCATTAGTTATCTTTGCAAGTCTCTTCGAATTATCAGTTTGGTTTGGCTTACTAGATTGATCTTTCTTGCAGTGGGAGAAGTTCTTAGCTTTGGGTTCAATCTTGCGGTGTCCTTTCCCAGTGACAGCAGGGGCAGCAAGGCACGTATTGTATTATTGCCATCGAGGATAAAAGGATGGGTTTTATATCATATTGCATGAGTTTATCCCTCTACATCATGTCATCTTTCTTAATGCGTTACTCTGTTCTTCATGATCTTAATACTCTAGATGCAGGCAGGAGTCGCTCGATGTGTTGAGTAATAGTAGTAGATGCAGAATTGTTTCGATCTACTTGTCACGGACGTGATGCCTATATACATGATCATGCCTAGATAATCTCCTAACTATGCACTTTTCTATCAATTGCTCGACAGTAATTTGTTCACCCACCGTAATACTTATGCTATCTTGAGAGAAGCCACTAGTGAAACTTATGGCCCCCGGGTCTATCTTTTATGATCTAAGTTTTCTATCTACTTTTATTTGCATCTTTTATTTTCCAATCTATATAATTAAAATACCAAAAATATTTATCTTATCTTATTATCTCTATCAGATCTCACTTTTGCAAGTTATCGTGAAGGGATTGACAACCATGTTATCGCGTTGGTTACGAGGTTCTTGTTTGTTTGTGTAGGTGCGTGGGACTTTTGAGGAGCCTCCTACTGGATTGATACCTTGGTTCTCAAAAACTAAGGGAAATACTTACGCTACTTTGCTGCATACCCTTTCCTCTTCAAGGGAAAACCAACGCATGCTCAAGAGGTACCATACGCCAGGCCTCGTTTCCATCGGCTGTTCCGTCCAATCCCTCCCGATGAATACGATGACGCATTCCGTTCCGACCCAACCGGTTGGCTCCCCATGAACACAACGATGACACAGTTTATCCGTTCCAACCCAGCCATGTACACGAGCCTTGGTTGTACGTATGCGCGAGTAGGCCTTCAAGACACCGCCCGTATGTACGTATGTGGCCATATTTACTTTCTTGCACCCTTGCCACTATATGTACATGTACATGCTACGTGCGCGCCTCTACTACGACACGCGCGCGTCTACATCGACCAGTATATACGTACACATTCGTGACCAGAATGACAACGCTACGTACGCTTGGACCAGGTGGGTCCCGACTGTCAGGCACTTCCTTGCGTGCGAAGATGTAGCTGGTGGGTCCCAGCAGTCAAGGAGGCAAATCGTTTATTTTTTCCCGAACGCACTTCCTTGTGTGCGAAGATGTAGCTGGTGAGTTTCAGCAGTCAGGGGGAAACATTTTTTCACAAAATACGGTGGCCTGTCCGGTGGGTCCCTGCTGTCAGATGGAGGAATAATTATTTTGTGCGTAATAAGGAGGCACTTCCTTGCGGCCACCGTGGACCCAGCTGTCAGCCTCTCTACATACAGTACTCTTCCGATGGAAGTCGTTCCTTGACCATGTTGACCATGCCGCGCCGAGAGCACCAGGGTTGTGAATGACGGCGAGGACTAGGAAGGGGACGACATGGAGCCGGGGAAGATGCGGTGGTGGAAGCCCACGCAGAGAGGAGTACAAGGGTTCACTAGTTCGGCTGTGGTGTGAGGCTGCCGTCGCTGCAGGGCCTGGCCGGCGGTGGTAATAGTAGGGGGCAGTGAGGCCTCCGCGGCAGCACAACCGGCCACGGGAGGTAGGAGCATGCGGCACGACCGGCGCTGCTTTGGGCGGCTGGAGCAAGAAGATCAGATGTTAAAGAAGCACTACGGCCGTTGGATGGACACCATACTGTCACTGGAGCTAGAATCTTTCATATTGACTAAGTTGACAAAGCCCTCCATCCCCGTCAACTTAGTAGGCCCACAAGTCTGCCTCCAACCAAGGAGGGTCCCAGCTACCAGGGAGAGTATTCATTTTTTTGTGCGTAATAAGGAGGCACTTCCAATGGGTCCGAGCTGACAACGGGGGGAACGTTTTGTTCGTGAAATACGGTGGCCCGTCCGGTGGGTCCCAGCAGGGGGGGACGTTTTTTTTGACGAAATATGATGACCCGTTCGGTGGGTCCCTGCTGTCAGGTGGAGGAATAATTATTTTGCGCGTAATAAGGAGGCACTTCCTTGCGGCTGCCGTGGACCCAGTTGTCAGCCTCTCCATGTACAGTACTCTTTCGATGGAAGTCGGTCGTTGACCACATTGACCACGCCGCGCCGAGAGCACCACGGTGGTGGATGACAGGAGGCCTAGGAAGGGGACGACGCGGAGCCGGGGAAGACACGGCAGTGGATGCCCACGCGGAGAGGAGTACGAGGGTTCACTGGTTCGGTTGCGGTGTGAGGCTGCCATCGCCGCAGAATAACAGGGGGTGTCGGTGAGTGGAGGGATGGCCTGGCCAGCGGTGGGAGTAGTAGGGGCAGTGAGGCCTCCGCGGTAGCGCAGCCGGCCACGGGAGGCAGGAGTAGGAGGCACGACCAGCGCTGCTTTGGGCGGCTGGAGCAAGAAGACCAGAGGTTGGAGAAGCACTACGATCGTTGGATGGACATCGTACGGTCACTGCAGCAAGAATCGTTTATATTGACTAAGTTGACAAAGCCCTTAGTACGCATCAACGTAGTAGGCCCACAGATCAGCCTTCCACTATGCTGGGTCCCAGCTAGCACGGGGAGTGTTCATTTTTTGTGCGTAATAAGGAGGCACTTCCTTGCATGCAAAGATATAGTTGGTGGGTCCGACCTGTCAGCGGGAGGGACATTGTTTTCACGAAATACAGAGGCCCTTCCGATGGGTCCTAGATGTCAGCTGAAGGAATCATTATTTTGCGCATAATAAGGAGGAATTTCCTTGTGTGCGGCCGTGGACCCAGCTGTCAGCCTCTCCACGTACAATCCACGTCCGATCGAAGTCGTTCCTTGACCATGTTCACCACGCCGCGCCGAGAGCACCAGGACGGTGGACGACGACGAGGCCTAGGAAGGGGACGCGGAGCTGGGGAAGACGCGGCAATGGATGCCCACGCAGAGAGGAGTACGAGGGTTCACTGGTTCGGCTTTGGTGTAAGGTGCTACGTCTTGAGCTTGTGTTGGTTTTCCTTGAAGAGGAAAGGGTGATGCAGCACAATTGCATAAGTATTTTCCTCCGTTTTTGAGAACCAATGTATCAATCCAGTAGGAGGCTCCTCACAAGTCCCACGCACCTACACAAACAAACAAAGAACTCGCAACCAATGCGATAAAGGGGTTGTCAATCCCTTCACGGCCACTTGCGAAAGTGAGATCTAATAGAGATAGTATGATAAGATAAATATATTTTTGGTATTTTATGATATATATTGGAAAAGTGAAGATGCAAATAAAAGTAGATTGAAAGCTTATATGATAAGAGATAGACCCGGGGGCCATAGGTTTCACTAGTGGCTTCTCTCAAGATAGCATAAGTATTACTGTGGGTGAACAAATTTTTGTCGAGCAATTGATAGAAAAGCAAATAATTATGAGATTATCTAGGAATGATCATGTATATAGGCATCACGTCTGTGACAAGTAGACCGACTCTTGCCTGCATCTACTACTATTACTCCACACATCGACCGCTATCCAGCATGCATCTAGAGTATTAAGTTCATAAGAACAGAGTAACGCATTAGGAAAGATGACATGATGTAGAGGGATAAACTCATGCAATATGATATAAACCCCATCTGTTTATCCTCGATGGCAACAATACAATACGTGCCTTGCTGCCCCTGCTGTCAGTGGGAAAGGACACCGCAAGATTGAACCCAAAGCTAAGCACTTCTCCCATTGCAAGAAAGATCAATCTAGTAGGACAAACCAAACCGATAATTCGAAGAGACTTGCAAAGATAACTTAATTACACACAAAATAATTCAGAGGAGATTCAAATATTTCTCATAGATAAACTTGATCATAAACCCACAATTCATCGGATCTCGACAAACACACCACAAAAAGAGTTACATCGAATAGATCTCCAAGAAGAGGAAGGAGAACATGGTATTGAGATTCAAAGAGAGAGAATAAGCCATCTAGCTAATAACTATGGACCCGAAGGTCTGTGGTAAACTACTCACAACTCATTGGAGAGGCCCTGGAGTTGATGTAGAGGCCCTCCGTGGTGGATTCCCCCTCCGGGGGAGCGTCGATGACGGCTCCAAGATGGGATCTCGCGAATACAGAAGGTTACGGTGGTGGAAATATCTTTTCGTGGTCGCCCTTGATGGTTTCGGGGTACGTAGGTATATATAGGAGGAAGAAGTACGTCGGTGGACGCACGAGGGGCCCACGAGACAGGGGAGGCGCCTAGTAGGGGGGGGGGGCGTGCCCTCCACCCTCGTGTCCGCCTCGGCAGCTTCTTGACTTGCACTCCAAGTCCTCTGGATCACATTTGTTCCAAAAAGATCGCTCCCGAAGGTTTCATTCGGTTTGGACTCCGTTTGATATTCCTTTTCTTCGATATACTGAAATAGGCAAAAAACAGCAATTCAGGCTGGGCCTCCGGTTAGTAGGTTAGTCCCAAAAATGATATAAAAGTGTAAAGTAAAGCCCATAAACATCCAAAACAGGTAATATAATAGCATGGAACAATCAAAAATTATAGATACATTGGAGATGTATCAAGCATCCCCAAGCTTAATTCCTGCTCGTTCTCGAGTAGGTAAATGATAAAAACAGAATTTTTGATGTGGAATGCTACCTAGCATAATTCTCAATGTAATTTTATTTATTGTGGCATGATTGTTCAGATCCAAATGATTCAAGATAAAAGCTTATAAAACATAAAAATAATAATACTCCGAAGCATACTAACAAGTAATCATGTCCTATCAAAATAGCATAGCCAAAGAAAGCTTATCCCTACAAAATCATATAGTTAGGCCATGCTTCATTTTCATTACACAAAATACTCCCATCATGCACAACCCCGATGACGAGCCAAGCAATTGGTTCATACTTTTTAACGCGCTTCAGCTTTTTTCAACTCTTACGCAATACATGAGCGCAAGCCATGGACATAGCACTATGGTGGTATATGGTGGTGGTTGTGAGGACAAAAAGGGAGAAGATAGTCTCACATCAACTAGGCGTATCAACGGGCTATGGAGATGCCCATTAATAGATATCAATGTGAGTGAGTAGGGATTTCCATGCAACGGATGCACTAGAGCTATAAATATATGAAAGCTCAACAAAAAGAAACTAAGTGGTTGTGCATCCAACTTGCTTACTCACGAAGACCTAGAGCGTTTGAGGAAGCCCATCATTGGAATATACAAGCCAAGTTCTATAATGAAAAATTCCCACTAGTATATAAAAGTGATAACATAACAGACTCTCTATCATGAAGACCGTGGTGCTACTTTTAAGCACAAGTGTGGAAACATAGATAGTAGCATTGTCCCTTCTCTCTTTTTTCTCTCATTTTTTTTTATTTTCTTTTTCTTTTTCTTTTTTTTTCTTTTCTTTTTGGTGGGCTTCTTTGGCCTCTTTTTTTTATGGGCTTCTTTGTCCTCTTTTATTTTTATAAAGTCCGAAGTCTCATCCCGACTTGTGGGGGAATCATAGTCTTCATCATCCTTTCCTCAATTGGGACAATGCTCTAATAATGAAGATCATCACATTTTTATTAATTTACAACTCGAGAATTACAACTCAACACTTAGAACAAAATATGACTCTATATGAATGCCTCCGGCGGTGTACCAGGATATGCAATGAATCAAGAGTGACATGTATGAAAAATTATGAAGGTGGCCTTGCCACAAATACGATGTCAACTACATGATCATGCGAAAAGCAATATGACAATGATGGAGCGTGTCATAATAAACGGAACGGTGGAAAGTTGCATGGCAATATATCTCAGAATGGCTATGGAAGTGCCATAATAGGTAGGTATGGTGTATGTTTTGAGGAAGGTAAATAATGGGTTCAAGATACCGGCGAAAGTTGCGCGATATAATAGAGGCTAGCAAAGTGGAAGGGTGAGTGTGCGTATATCCATGGACTCACATTAGTCATAAAGAACTCATATACTTATTGCAAAAATCTACTTAGCCCTCGAAGCAAAGTACTACTAGGCATGCCCCTAGAGGGATAGATTGGTAGGAAAAGACCACCGCTCGTCCCCGACTGCCACTCATAAGGAAGACACTCAAAAGAGCACCTCATGCAACAAATTTGTCACACAACTTTTACCATACGTGCATGCTACGGGACTTGCCAACTTCAACACAAGTATTTCTCAATTTCATAATTACCCACTAGCATGACTCTAGCATTACTACCTTTATATCTCAAAACAATTATCAAGCATCAAATTGATCCTAGTGTTTTATGCACTTTCTATGGTACTTTTATTATACCCAACTTGGATGCTCATCATTCTAGGACCAAATTCATAACCATAGAAAATACCATGCTGTTCGAAAAGACTCTCAAAATAATATAAGTGAAGCATGAGAGATCAACACTTTCTTTAAAATAAAGCCTCTGCCGTGCTCTAAAAGATATAAGTGAAGCACTAGAGCAAAAACTATCTAGCTCAAAAGATATAAGTGAAGCACATAGAGTATTCTAATAAATTTCTGTCAAGTGGGCTTCTCCCAAAAGGTGTGTACAACAAGTATGATTGTGGTAAACTAAAAATCAAAGTCTTATATCATACAAGACGCTCCAAGCAAAACACATATCATGTGGCGAATAAAAATATAGCTCCAAGTAAAGTTACCAATGAACGAAGACGAAAGAGGGGATGCCTTCCGGGGGCATCCCCAAGCTTAGGCTTTTGGATATTCTTGAATATCTTGGGGTTCCATGGGAATCAACAAGCTTTGGCTCTTGCCACTCCTTATTCCATAGTCCATCAAATCTTTACCCAAAACTTGAAAACTTCACAACACAAAACTCAACAGGAAATCTCATAAGCTCTGTTAGGGAAAGAAAGAAAAACCACCACATAAGGTACTGTAATGAACTCATTCTTTATTTATATTAGTGTTAAACCTACTGTATTCCAAGTTCTATATGGTTCATACCCTCACATACTAGCCATAGATGCATCAAAATAAGCAAACAACACACGAAAGGCAGAATCTGCCAAAAACAGAACAGTCTGTAGAACTCTGTAACTTTCTGTTACTTCTGGTACTTCAAAATTCCTACCAAAATATGAAGTCTTAGGAAATTTATCTATTGATATACATAAAAAAGAATCAATGCAAAAGCATGTTTCTGTGATTTATTTAATTTTTTTCTCGTGAGCGCAAAGTTTATGTTTTTCAGCAGAATCAAATTAACTATCACCATAGGTTATCCTATAGGTCTACTTGGCACAAACACTAAATAAATCATGAAAACACATCTAAACAGAAATTAGATGCAAAATTTATTACTAAACAGGAACAAAAAACACAAATAAAATTGGGTTGCCTCCCAACTAGTGCTATAGTTTAACGCCCCAAGCTAGGCATAAAAGCGAGGATAGATCTAAGTAGTGCCATCTTTGGCACTTGATTCATAAGTAGCTCGCATGATAGATTCATAATGTAATTTAATTTTATTTGTTGGAAAGTGCTCCATGCCTTTCCTTAATGGAAATTGGAATCTAATATTCCCTTCCTTCATATCAATAATCGCGCCAATCGTTCTAAGGAAAGGTCTACCAAGAATAATAGGAAGATTGCAATCTATATCAAGAACGATAAAATCTACTGGCACTAAATTTCTATTTGCAACAATGAGAACATCATTGATCCTTCCCATTGGCTTTTTAATGGTGGAATCCGCAAGGTGCAAATTTAAAGAGCAATCTTCAAGATCATGGAAACCTAGATTATCACATAAAGTTGTCAGAATCGTGGAAACAGTAGCACCCAAATCACATAAAACATAACACTCATGATCTTTAATTTTAATCTTTATAGTAGGTTCCCACTCATCATTAAGTTTCCTAGGTATAGAAACTTCCAAATTAAGTTTTTCATCAAAAGATTGCATCAAGGCATCAACGATAAGTTTGGTAAAGGCTTTATTTTGACTATAAGCATGAGGAGAATTCAACACGGATTGCAACAAGGAAATACAATCTACTAAAGAACAATTATCATAATTAAATTCCTTTTTTCTAAACCTGAGACAGTGGGAGAGGCTCCCACTGTGACAGATTACTTTTCAAAATTTACATAGTACATTGTACAAGAGATATACATAGGGCACCCCTTACCACTTTGTGGTTTTGGGGGGGAGGATAGACTAGAAAGCAAAACTAGTCAGAAGGTAGGGAGTCTAGGAGTAGGAAGATGAAATCCTTCATGTTATCTTTCACTCTATACTGAAGTAAGCCAAAATCTGTTTTGAATCTAGCTAGCCAGGAATTGTAGGAGGGGCTGATATTTCTGAAAAGCTTGTCATTCCCCTCCTTCCATATACTTCAAGATGCTTGTAGAAAGGCCTCCATGAACATGGGTTTGTGCCAATTGCGTTTGGCCGTTTGAAATCCAAGATAGTGGGTTCAATGCTATTTAAAGTCTTGACTTCTTGAATCCCACATTTACCAAATTTAGCATCAAGATCTAAAAACTCCGAATTATTGGGATGCCTTTTAACTAAAGTTGACTCATCTCCAGTCCCATCATTATTAGGATTCATATTAGAAAACAAAGATCTAATAGGGGACACATCAATAACTTTAAGATCTTCATCAATAACTTTAAAATGTCGCAATAGCAACAAGTTGAATAGATATCCCTATTTTAACAGAGGCAAAAAAGGAATTAATTACTGGCTAATAAAGGAGGATGAAACATGCGGCCACAAAAATGGTAATCCCGCCAATCCCTAATAAGTGTTGCAGTTTTGAAATAAGATTCAGTAGTTAATTTTGAGAGTGGCATTGCTTAATTTTACCAATGGCATTAGATTAACGAAAAGCATAAACAGTTCCAGGGGAGAGTGGGTGCAACAACAATATGTGCTTCCAACTACTTATAAAGGGGGTGATGCAGAGTTTGTTGTAACAAAGCAACAAGCATCATGTGTGGGTTGGTCCCATTTTTGTTCACTACTTAATGGGAGAAGACAGCAATACAATAGCTTCAATTCAACATTTATTTAAAACAGTACCAATACAAGTAGCACAACATCTCAAAGCACACTGCACAATCATGTGGATGAAGGCATGTACTGACCTTTCATGAATAGGAAATCCAATCTCGTTTTGTGCAGTTGCAGTGAAATCAAGCGAAGTTGCCGGTGTGACATTTAAGTTCGCTATAGCAACAAATTGAATAGATATCCCTATTTTAACAGAGGCAAAAAAGGAAACAATTACTGGCCAATAAAGGAGGATGAAGCATGCGGCCACAAAAATGGTAATTCCGCCAATCCCTAACAAGTGTTGCAGTTTTGAACTAAGATTCAGTAGTTAATTCTGCGAGTGGCATTGCTTAATTTTACCAGCAACATTAGATTAACAAAAAGCATAAACAGTTATAGGGGAGAGTGGGCGCAACAACACCATGTGTTTCCATCTACTTATAAAGGGGGTGATGTAGAGTTTTGTGTAAGAAAGCAACAAGCATCATGTCTGGGTTGGAACAAGTTTTGCTCACTTAATGGTAAAAGACATCAGTTCAATAGCTTCAATTCAACATTTATCCAAAACAGTACCAAAACAAGTAGCACAACATCTCAAAGCACACTGCACCATCATGTGGATGAGACCAACAATTGAAATAACTCGCAAGGAAGACTAGAAGCAAATCTCGATCTCCTTTTGTGCAGTACCACCAAAATTAAGCAAAGTTGCCGGTGTGACATTCAAGTTTAACTGCACAAAATAAGGGTTTCGCGTAGTGAAGCAAATGTCAGAATAGAAACAAGTTGAATAGATACCCCTGTTTTAACAGAGGCAAAAAAGGAAACAATTACTTGCCGATAAAGGAGGATGAAACAAACGGTGATAGAAAGAAGTATCTAACTTATATTGATGGAAAACAAAGTAGGATAGTAGCATTTCTAAAATGGTTGCATTGATTCATATTAACAGAGACATTCTCTTAAAATAACATTGGTTAAAAAATGTAATTTACTTTTAACAGTGGCATTGCTTCAACTTTTCAACTGCATTCTTAGATTAACAACAACAAAATAGTTGTATGGGACATGGGACATGGGACATGCCAGCACCATGTTCGTCCACACGTATAAATGGGTGATGCAGAATATGTAGCCAAGCAGCATATCTGTGTTGGTCCCATATTTGTTCTCTTTGAACCTTTTTCCTATGTGAGGGCAGCAAATCTAGTCCTGCATAAACTACCCGACCCCCAGTGTTGGGTTACCCCCTTTTTCCCTTTTCAACCAACAAAGCGGCTGGATAGCCAGTCTATGCTACTTTTCCTCCCTCCTTTCCTCATTGAACCACGTCCCAGATCCATGCTCCACCCCACCGCACCCTTCTTTCCTCTTTGAACCAAGACCTAGATTCGACTACAGAATCGAAAAAGATCCGCATGCAGCTAGAGCAATGATGGTTTCAAAGAAACTTATACCTTAGGGTCGTCGGGATGTGGCAAGGCGTGCGGCAGGAGGCCGGATCTGCCCACACTATGTACGACAGTGAGGAAGAAGGGGTGAGTGGCCCTCCCGCTCAGGCGCTGTCTAAAACATAACAGCGCAGCCGGCAATGGATTGCCTACCTCACCGAAGGCGATAGAGTGAATGCTGCACCTCCTCCCCTTCCCGGTGCGACATGATCCGGACGCCTCCTTCACCAGCTGTGAGGGGGAAGAGAGAGACAAGAGGCCAACACAATCTTGTTTAGATCAGGTGAAGAGGGTGAGAGACTAAGAATATAGCAAACTAGCAAAGGAACGCTGAGCCTCCAGCATGTATATATATATATATATGTAGTGTGGCGAGAGTGTGGAGAGTGCAAACCCTAGCGAACAAGCGCTGAGGCTCCAGCTTATGTATATACTGTAGTACGGAATGAGCTCTGGTGCCTTAACTGCACCTGCTTTTGGCTGTATGACAGGTGGACCAGCCACATTTTGGGCCCACCTATCATAAACCCAAAGGCAAGTGCACTAAGTCAATGAAGCTGCGTCCATATAGTACTCGTGTATATGACTACTATATAGTGGAGTGGTTTTCTTATTCTCTCCATAACAATCATTTTAAATTGTGTAAGTACGAAACAAAACTCTTTATTTAACGTACTAGTGAAGAAAACAACTACTCCCTCTGTTCCTAAATATTTGTCTTTCTAGAGATTTCAACAAATGACTACATACGGAGCAAAATGAGTGAATCTAAATTGTAAAATATGTCTATATACATCAGTATGTGGTAGTCCATTCAAACATCTTGAAAGACAAATATTTAGGAACAGAGGGAAGCCTTCCGATGAACTAACGATCCACGCGTCCTGGTCGCACTTCCTGTCCTTCACGTGCGGTACACTACCCTCCCTTAAGTGAACAACCACACATGCGCCAAATTATCGGAAACGTGTGAGAGTGTGTACAAATAAAGAATTTTAATTTCAATTATCGGAAAGATTTGAGAGTATGTACAGTTTGTCCTCTCTAATAATTATGGTTTGTTGTGTTCGGCCCAAACTTGGTCAAACTTTACAAAGTTTGACTTCAGTCAAATCTAATATGCAGAGTAAATAAAAATGGAGGGCGACTACGTCCATCCGGGTTTTTAGTCCACACCATTGTTTAATCAAAGTTAATAGCTGGACAAATAAAATTACAGGGGAGCTGGAGACAAAGTTGTGAGAAGGCTCAGAAATCAATACAAAACTTATGCTCTTAGTACCAACATCGATCCTTCTTTGGGGAAAATTTGTTCATAGCCAATTGTGTGATAAAATTGCACCAACTTGAAAGACGATTGCGTCTCCAACGCAACCAAGGCGAGCTAACGAAGGATATCATCTTTGTGGGTAACAAGCAAAGAACACTAATGGAAGACAACTTGTTTTTCATTCAAAATCGATCAGCTTCACCAGCCGCCGCAACCATGAGGCACAACCATGAGCATCGATAGGTCATCGTGGTGATGCATCATCCATTTGGCATCAAGTTTGGGTGAGGCACCTATGAAGTTCGAAAAATCCTCATTGTGGTCTGTTTCTTCTCAGTAATCAAGCTCGAGGAAGGAAGAACCACGTGGTAGAGGACAGTGAGGTGAAACAATAATGGCCATCCAATTTTTTGCAGTTCCACTAAAATTGAGGAAGACATGCCCGGGTATGGAGATACGCATCGCTGTTTCCAAAAATATAAAAAGGGATATAGTTTTGTTTATTTGTTTTACAAGATTAACGACGACACCTCAATTGTCAATAAGAATTAATTAAAAGTACACCAACAAACAGAAGCATCATGATTATCTTGATGGGAACTAAATCAGGATACCCAAGAAAAAAAGCATTTCTTCATTTAACCAGTGATAGTATTCGATTAGCAGCAGCAATAGGAGCATATGGACAATGACCGCACAACCACCATGTACTTTTTGTCGAAACAACATGTAAGCCTCCACCGAGGCATAAATCAGGACTACTTTTCCAGTGGCATTTCCTCTATAATAGTAGGTGATGTTGGACCAGCCGACGAACCCTAGCTACTATACATGGGGAGCTCGCGAGTAGTCGCATAGAAGAAAACCCGCATGCAGCGACCTGGGGAGCTGGACCAGTACAAGAAGTTATACCTCAGGTGGGCGAGATGTCGCTTAGGCGGGCAGGCATGATCTGCCCACACGACGGGAGCGAACAAGGGCGCGGAGGACCTTCGTCCGCGCCAGCGCCAACTCCGAGAGGACGGTGAGCCTCGACTTCCTCCATCGCCCCTGCTCAAGAATTCATCCAATTAACCAGTTAATTTTCCGATTAATCCCTACTCGTAGGGTCACCGAGTAGCCGATTAACTGATTAATCGCCCGAGTAATTGATTAAATGGCCGATTAACTTGCCGATTAGCCTATTAATCTCCTACTCGTCAGCCAATCGAGTAGCTACCAGTTAACGATTTCCTTAATAATGTCCATCGCCGATGGTGACAATGTCAACGCTGCACCTCCTCACCTCCCGCAATGGACAGGATTCGGCCGGATCTGTGACCACCGGTGAGGAGAGAGATAGAGTGGACACTGTCATCTTGTTTTGATATCGAGAGGGTGAGAGAGCGAGACGTGAGAAACTCTATCAAACAAGAGGCTATAATGGAGTAAAAAAAATCTCTCCATAGCAGTGGTTTTAAATAGAATACGCGTGTTCCAGGAAAGAAGAAATGAAAACTGGCGGACAAATTTTTAATGTACCAAAAAAGAAAACTTGATCAAAAACATGCCCCCGCTTCCAGGTCGTGAGAGTCGTCGTGCGCA
This sequence comes from Triticum aestivum, assembly GCF_018294505.1. NCBI lineage: Eukaryota > Viridiplantae > Streptophyta > Magnoliopsida > Poales > Poaceae > Triticum > Triticum aestivum. Next base: position 200,045,654 of record NC_057813.1, read on the forward strand.
CACACATAGACATAGACACGCATATCCGTGTTTACGTAAAATTCCATTTCCATCTCCATCTCCAATCATATTTGTCCAACTGGCGCATTATTTACGTTGTTAATTATATACGCAGAAATATTAACGTACAACATCTCTTGTTTGCGGGCATCAGGACCGCTGCCACGGCCACTCCTGACCAACACGAACCCTCTTCACCACCCGCGCGTGCTTCCCGCCCGAAATGGTCAGTGCCACATTCATGCCCAGCCAGAGCGGACGTGATCTCTCACTGGTGCCGGCATTGAAGCAGCGCGCCGGCCGAGAGAGGATCGCCCGCGCTGCTTCCTGGTGCACGCGACTGCTCCGCGTTCAAAGGTCACAATAGCTGGCCACAACATGCATGTAAAAAGTTCTTGGGAGTCCATGCTACAGCTAGCTATCCTCCCCCAACTTGTCAATCTCTTCCAGTAGTGCTAGTACTCCCTGGCGCGATCCATCGACAAGCAGGTGGGAAAGTTATCGTATACTCGGTTTGCGGTGAGTGGCATGCCGAGCGACCATGTGGGGTTGAGCTCTGGAGGAGGGTGATACACTAAAGTGATAGACGTGATTTAAATGTTGGTTTTGCTCGATGGCGCGATCCAACGAAACGAAACATTGGTTTCTCTCCATTTCCAATTTTTTCTCTGGAAAAACGGAAACTTTCCACTCCATTTTCATTCCTACTCCAAGGTTGCCCCGTTACAACATTCCATCAAATACAATGGAAAACTAACACACATGTTGATGCATCTCAATGATTCACAGATCATAGCCAATATTTACTTCACAACTAAAGAAAAAAGTTGTGAGAGCGTGTATGAAAGGAAACTACTGATGGGGTCACTATGACTTAAACCCTAAACCCTAAACAGGATTTAATTTCATGGCTAGGTAGAACCTATTGAAGGAAAGACAGTTGGCACACCCTCGGATCATATGATGCTTTTGTGTAGTTCCACTAAAATCGAGCTGAGCATCACTGATGGCAAAGATATTGAATAAGTGTGATTAGAATAATAGTACTGGCAATAGTACATGAGACATAAACTCATCACAAGTAGAAGCCGGTAGAACTAGAGAAAGATCGACATGGAGATGGAGCTACGTGGGGAGCTGCGGCAGTTGAGCAAGACGGCTCCAAAAGGAAGATGTACTACCTGGGATGTCGGGCTGTAGCTAGAATGGCGGTTGGGACGCGGCATCAGCCCATACCACGGTGACCCCCGATTGGGAGGCACTGACTGTGGGTTTTCTCCCGTGCCGATGTCGACCGCGTCTATGCAGAACATTGTTCCCTTCCCCCAGCTGCGGGATCAGGCCGGATATGTGACCAGTGGTGTGGCCATCGTCGTTCTATGCTTGTGAAGAGAGCAACCCAAGCAAGCGGGCTTGTAGCTTAGGCTCCTGCTAGTGTATATATAGTGGTTTTCTTTTTCTCTCCATATCACCCATTTTATATTGCGTACATGTCATTGAAGAGCGAAATGATGGTTGCTTCTTCCGACTAACTTACTGTCTGATTTGACTGCTCCTTAGTGGCCCCTACACGTACTCCCCCTACGTGTATAAAATAGTCACACGTACACATGGACACAAAAACGCGTGCGATGCCCTAATGCACGCATGTTCGAGCACACGAGGGAACACACACGGTCACGCTCAAGTGCTCAACCTACACGTGCATGCACACACATACTCAGCCAGGGTGAGCTAGTGACCTTATAAACACCGAAAAATGTATATATTGAACGCAATGAGCGTATTATGAAGTCCACTGACTATACTTTTACAAATATACAGTGACAGACAGTGTATTTATCTTGTTTGAAATTAAGCCATATTAACCGGAGAGGAGGCAGTATGAACTAGCATTACTTTGTTGTGTCCCGTCAACTTGCTGAACGAGGAGAACCTTGCAGGACGGGAGAAGCTTGCGCGCGCTGGCTCGCAGGACAAGGAGAAACTTTTGACTAATACAAGCTCTCCCTCGCTCAGGCGGTGGACGTGCAACAGTTAATTCGGTGTTAGATTGCCAGAAGCATACACTATACTAGTACTATTATTGTTCGACTTCCCAAAGAGGTGAACAGCCAAGCGCAAAGTTTACTAGTACTAGTACTACTACTATAGTCTATAGAGGTATGTACTATGCTACTAGGAATCGGATGGAGGAGCGTCTACACTCTTATTATATTTTTAAAATGTGATAAAGCAATCTTCAACACATTTGGTTCTTTTCGAGGGTTCTTGCATGTGATAATGGAAGTTGATTGCGTGGAACACTCGCCACAATTCTCGCTTAATTCTGGCTCATATCCTATTAAAAATAGGAGCGCTCGGTAATATTTCCTCTTTTTTTGTTATTCAGCATGTAAACAGGTCAGCAAACCTTGCGGCGCATCTTTGTGCGAACCGTGCTTGCTCCACTTTGAATGTGGCCGAGAGCTGGCTTGATGAAACACCTTGCTTCCTTCTTCTTTTTTGCGGGGTACCTCACTTCCTAGTGACCAGTGTCAGGGCTGATCGTCCTAAGAATGCTTATATATGAATAAAGCTCTCTCATTTACCCCCAAAAAAGATTAAGCCATATTAACTGGAAAGGAGGGAGTATGGACTAGCACTACTTTTTGGTTGGTGTGTCTCGTCAACTCGCAGAACAAGGAGAAGCTTACAGGACAAGGTGAAGCTCGCTTACGCCTTTTGACTAATGCAACCTACCCTCACCCAGGCGGTGGACATGCATCAGTTCATTCGGTGTCAGATTGCCAGAGGCATATACTGTAGTACCCAACATGCGGAGTACCATCATTGTTTGACTTCACGAAGAGGCGAAGAGCCAAGCGCAAGGTTTAGTAGACGAGTAGTACTACTACTAGAACCGCATGATGGAGCTTCTGTACTCTTATTTTTTAATCTCTGATAAAGTACACATTTATTCGGTAGAAGGGCGGAAAACGGCAGCCCAACATGTAATAATGATATCGATCAACCATGCTTGAATATATCTTGGCCTCCGTGCGAGCCCGTCTGTGTGTTCTCGCTCCTCGTCTCTCTCAAAGAACGGCGGGTTGGCCATTTTGCTGTCAATTGAGATCGGTTTGCTCACACCCCCGTCCCACATGTTAGTGATATGCCAACAGGAGGTGCATTGACCGACTGGCCATACGCATACTTGGTTTTGCACCTTCATACTACTCCTCTCTCAATGCATTTCCACCAGCAGAGAGAATTTAGACACGTTTGGTTTAATGCTTAATTAATTAGGGCGTGGTAACTGCAATCAAGTCCACAATTTTCTCTTGATGTACTACGGAGTGGAGTAAGTGCATGCATGTGTGTACCCGGGGTGGAAGCACTACATGCATGTGTGTACGCATTATTTCGTAATACACGCCGTGCTGTAACTACCAATGCTATTTTTCAGGTCGATCGCTAGTCGCCTTGGTCCCAGAGATTTTTTTTCTTTTTCTGAAGCGCGCTCTATAAACAGTGACAGATGGAGTAGTATGAGAAGATTCAAAGAAGAGCGGATCGATGGTTGCTTCTCCCGAGCAACTTACAGTGGGAAAGGTGGGGCTTATGATTTGATTGCTCATTACTCACTATTAATGTGGTGTGACGACCGGGCTGAGTCTCCCATGCGGTTGTGCACTACTCCCTCGGTTCTTAAATATACTTCGAAGTATTTGTCTTTCTAGAGATTTCAACGAGTGACTACTCAAATATTTGTCTTTTTAGAGATTCAAATGGACTACTACATATAGATGTATATAGACATATTTTAGAGTGTAGATTCACTCATTTTGCTCCGTATTTAGTCACTTGTTGAAATCTCTAGAAAGACAAATATTTAGGAACGGAGGGAGTACACATACGAAGCAAAATGAGTGAATCTACACTGTAACATATGCCCATTTGAAATTTGTAAAAGGACAAATATTTAGGAGCAAAGGAGTATAATTTTGTGCACGGCACATGGACCCGGATGCTGAAGAGGCTTCTGGCAATGCTATCAAGCTTCCAGCATTTGTTTACATAATTGACGTACTATACAAATAATTTTCTAGCGACATGAAATTGTACAATGCTCCGAGCTTTCAACTTTTGTTTCGTGTGTCTTGCCATCGATGCTCTTTCGGAAACAATAAAAAACTAACATCCTTGATAATGCATCTCAATTATTAGCAGAATAGAGCTAATTACATCACAACTGAAGACAAAGTTGTGAGAAGGTGTTAAATTAAAATTGATCCATGCTTTCATTGGCAGCAACGCCCCCCAGCTCTGTCTAAATCAACAAGGCATGTTGGGAAAAAAGTAGCTGTCTGGAGCATGCAACATTCCGATCATTTTGTGCAGTTCCACTAAAATAGAGTTGAGCGTCCCTGTTCCAAAGATATTAAGTGCGATTACGATAATAGAGGACTGTTGATGAAACAATAAACACACAAATAGAAGCCGGTCACCTTTGCAGTCTCTCTTAAGAATAACTAGTTGGAGAAGATTAGGCTCGGAGTTGGATGAGGAGGATAGAGCAAAACCAATCTCCCTTTGTGCAGTTGCACTGAAATGTAGAGATGTTGCCCGTGTGACATTTTAGTACAACTGCACAAAACACTCTTAAGAAAAAAGTGATTTGTGCAGTTCACCAAAAGGTCGCAATAGCAACGAGGTGAAATGGATAGCCCTGTTTGCAAAAAAGAGGTATAAAGGAAACAATTACTGGCCAATAACAGTTGATGACACATGCGACGACAAAAAAGAAGCATATTCCTTGTCCTAAGGGAAGATAACAACATGGTTGTGTTTGTCTAAAATGGTGTGAGGACGAGATTGCAATATGGAAAGTACACCAGATGAGCTAAGTTTTGGGCAAAGAAATATGGAAGATCCACATGCAGCGACGTGGGAAGACGTGCAGTGGAGCAAGGCCGGAGGGGATACCTGGAGGTCATCGGGATGTAACTAGGTGAGCGGTGGCGGGCAGAATCTGCCCATACTACGGCAGCAAGCAGGTGGCATAGGCTCTACCGCGTCGGAGCTTGGTCAGAGAGAACAACGTGTACCACAGATCAGGACGTGCTGCCTCGGCACTGTCGAACGGAGAAACGATGCACATCCTCTCTTTCTGCCGGCGGACGGGATGCGCCCGGATCAGTGACCAACGGTGTGAGAGAGAGAGGCCACCGCAGCCTTGTGTGAGATACTCTGAAGAGAGACAAACTAGGCAAGCAGGCTCCATTGTATATAGTGGAGTGGACTACTTTTTTCTCCATAAAAGTCGATTTATATTCTATGTACGTGCCATTGAGCGATATAAGTTTATTTAAAAATAACGCGCCAATGCATCAAGTCGAACTTTGTTTCATGCACGCGTACACGACCTCCGTAGGTAAACAACCGCTACACGCATTCAAATTAGCATGTGGGCTGCCATTTCGTACAGAAAAGAGCTCCACCATGTACCCGCACGGGTGTGGCTGGGCACGAAGCGTGAGTACGTGCACGGTTCACCTATTCTCTTCTTGTATACATACACTACCTACGAGGGTTGTGTGAGAGAGATACAAACGTAGAGAGATATAGTGTGTGGGTCCGTGCGAGTTTTTTTGGGGGGGGGTGTCAATCAAAAAGTGTAACATATGCAATATGTGTGAAATAGAGTCCTGGATATATCATATATATAGAGGGGGCGATCCACGAGAAGAGAGTGGAGGTATCATCGGCTTGAGGTGTCCATAGAATCGAAGAGAGGGATGATGATGTGTGTGTGCGCGCGCGCGATCGATAAAGAGTGCCATCGAATTTGTGTATGCCCACGTCAAAGATATAGAGAGGCTGGCTTACTGGAACGTGAGAGGAGATAGGTACAGTTTGTCTCTGTGGCATGGATACCTACCTACAGCGCTCGACTATCGGTGTGTGGTGGGGGGAGCCTAATTAACTATAGAGGTACAATGGCTGGTATATGTGTGGAGGAGGAGAGAGGCCTACCTCATGTATTAAGGGAGATCGATCGGCATCCATGCATATGCGTAGGAGAGGAAAAAGTTTGGGAGAGAGACAGAGCTAGAGTGTTGGAGGGGGTGGTAGTGGAGTTGCTTCTAACAAATGGTGGGATAGGCTTGCTAGACAAATGGAGGGCACGCCTGCAATATCAATAAGAGACGGGATGGCTGCCTGTCTGTGCACGTGCGTGTGAGAGATGGGTCAGGAGGCATGCATGAATGATGAGGGGGGACGATATGGCTGTGGTAAGTAGACGTAACTACATAAGAAGATCAATCGTCCTTTGTCAGAGAAAGGAGAGACGTAACTTGTGAGGTACGTCGATCAATGGGGGGAATAGTTAAACTCGACCTAGGTATATGTTGGGAGATCGATTGGTATACATGAATGTGTGTGTTAGAAGCAAATGAGGCACAGGGAGAAGGATAGAGAGAGCGGGATGCATCTAGGAGGTGGTGCGAGAGGCATACTATATCGAGGGGGAAGGAGTGTGCGAGTACGAGATCGATGAAAAGAGTGGTGGGAGTGAGGCATGGACGGTGATAAGAGAAGAGGGGAAGCTTGTGTTTGTGCTAGGCACACCTGGCTAGAGAGGCATATCGATCGATGTGTGCCATAAAGAAGGAGCTGGGGGGCCTACACACACCGTGGGTGAACGACGTAAAGTGAAAAGATGAATTTGCGTGATGGAGCTAAAGAATGCTGAGGGAGGGTGAGAGGGACACGGGCGTGTGCATGCATGATAGAAAGTTAGCGCTAGCTACAAAGATAAGAGGATTGTGTGGGTGTAAAAGACGAATAGAGATCATACTTCATTATAAAAAGCGAATTCGGATATTTGAAGAATTTATCATAGTGTTTTAAACTGATGCACATGTGAATATATATAACGGTGATACACATGGTGTGGTTATGAACATGTTATACTACATATAATATTTTATCTCTACTCTTATAAAAAACGGAGTTGTTGATGATGGTGTGCCTGCCATCCTGCAATATGGGCCGTCCGATTTATATTTGACGGATAGGAAGGAAACTATGGCAATTTTGAAAAAAGATACCCACACCCCTCTCCATATTTGCAAATTAGGGCTCCCCTTGATCATGTTGGTGTTCTGTGGAACGCATGGGCATCTTGCTAGTACTACGTATAATATATAGAACATTGATTATAATTTGGGCTAATGTGTGGCTTTTGCAGCTCAGGTCTAAATACTTATCATAATGTAGGGGGCAGGGCACTATACTTTGTGTGATAAACACGGTGTACGTATGGAACATGCTTTAGATTATGAATATATAGTTAGTACATGAAAGGTACTATTATCTGGAATCAATATCAAGTGTATTCAAAAAATAGAATTCGAGTTCATGTAGTACACATAGTTCATATCTATCTCTATAGAAATCATGTGGTGTGTTATTAAGGTAATACATGAATGATGGTTGAAGTTGGCAACAATCATGATTGTAGATTCTTATTGAAATAGAGAAACGAATTCAAATTCAGTTCGAATAGCAGTGGTAGTATAGACATTTGGAATGCACTAAAATGTTGGTATGAGTAGGTTACATGCATTATACAGCAAGCGAAAAAAATTTAATTGGAGATAACATGGATTCATACTCCCTCCTTCCATCTATATAGGGCGTAATGCGTTTTTTAAGACCGCCTTTGACTATTACCAAGATTAATAGTACATGACATTCACAATGTGAAAATTATATCATTGAAAGCTCCTTTCACAGACGAATTTAACGGTGTGCTTTGTGTAAGTTGCATGTCATATATTATTGCTCTAATATTTGGTCAAACTTAGCATCAAAAAACGCATTAGGCCCTATATAGACGGAAGGAGGGAGTAGCTTTGAATAGCATTTGTATAGTAAAACGGGGCAAGACTCTCTCTTTGTGTGGTGTGAATAGTTTTATTTTTTCGTTTTCTTTTTGGTTGAGGGAAGTGCGAATTGATTTGGTACGTACAAGTACAATATTACACGTTAGGCTTGTCCCTAAAATTCAATCTGTGCCTTGTTATATCCCGAAATTTCAGATATCGTGCTCCCAAAATTGGCGCCTTCACAACCCGCGCCTTGCTATCCCGAAATTACAATGTGTGTGAAAACTCCTTCCAACTGCCAAATCCCGACCCGTGAAATCCCCCTTCTAACCTTGAGACGAAAGGGCCGCTAGTTCAAATCGGTGGGGGTATTTGTGTAACACACCCTACATTGTGGACAAGCGCGTCCCTATGTCATGGTTCACCCCCTCCCATCGCCTCCTTTTCGCCATTCGAAATCCCAGGCCGCCATAACCTCTCCGCTCCAGCTGCAAAACCCCACCCTCCTCCGTCTGCCACCTCACCGCTGCCCAGCCAGAGCCTCTTCCCCGATGACGCCGTCCATCGCAACAGCTCGACGTCCCTCATCCACCTCCCTGGATGAGGATCCATCGTCCATCTCGTCGTCCCGCCGGTTCAGCCGCCCCGTCCTCCACCTCCAAGGAGCTGCTCCGACGATCGCCTCGTCTATGGCAGCTGCTCCATCCCCACAGTGCCGACTTAACCTGCTCCACTAGAACCACAACATCCTCACCGACTCCTCAGACGAAGCTGAGTCCTACTCGGCGCCACCAAAGAGGTTGTACACTCATCGCATCGCACCTTCTCCTTAACTCGACCTCCCGACGCCGACGGTGCTCCATCCCGCATCCCCATGGAGCGGCTACCTTGAAGCCGGCGCCGCGGGCGACATCTCCACGGCGACTCTCCCCCACTGTGAGGCCCCTTCGGCGACGGGGTCCATACCAGCCAGATATGCTGCTGCTGCTCCGGCTCTCGCTCACTCGCGCTGCTGCTGCTGCTCCGGCTCTCGCTCGATCGCTCGCTCGCCCAGCTGCTGCTACTCCGGCTCTCGCTCGCTCGCGCTGCTGCTACTGCTCTCCCCCTCGCTCGTGTTGCTGCTCTGCTCCGATTTAGCTACACTTCAGTCGACGGAATCGACTTTTGGGTCAGTCGGTTTTCAGGGGTGGGTGGCGGGGGCTCGCCGGAGTTATGGAAGAACCACCCGCAGCGGGGTGGGGGGCTCGCCGAAGAGGTACCCGCTATCTATATTAGGGTTCATGGTGGGGGGCGGGGGGCCTAGAGGGCTGGCTGGGGCGGCGGGGCGGCGGCGGACCGGCGGTGGGAAGTTGTTTCGGGGCGGCGAGGCGGTGCTAGGGCTGGCGGTTCGGCCGGTGGTGGCTGGCAGCTCAGGGGGGTGCAGGTTGAAGATGAACTGCATGCCCTCCCTAAACTACATGTCAAGTGCTTCTCTGCAACCATTGCGTTCAGTTTCGACAGTAACATTCAGAATCCACAGTAAATTTCAGTTTCGACAGTTAAGTTCAGAGTCAACAATTTTTACCTTATCTGTTGTAGTCAGGTCATTTTTGGTGATGCAAATTTTACATCTATTTTACATCATCTATTGGAGATGCTATTAGAATCCCACTTGAGATTGACGATGTCTGTCTTGTGATGCTTCATCCTTCATGTCTTACGGCTCACCAGAGTTGCTCCAACGACAGAACGATCCATCACAACAGAGCAGTGCCCTGGACGCCTTCTACAGATTCCTCAAATCTTCCACCACACCTCCGACAGCACCTTTGCCTCAACTGCTTCTACGACCAACCCAATGATGCTGAGGTCGACATGGCTATGGCAAAGAGGTTGTACACTTGTTGCATCACTTATTACTATGCATTCATGTCGATCCATTACGGCTATTTTGGTTCAACGGAAAAACATAGCAATAGGGAATTTTCCATTGGCACTCTACTATTCAATTATTCATGCATTTTGTTGAAAGGAATGAAGCAAAACATCCACCTCGACCTACTTTTCAAAATCATGTGCATGAAAACAAGACCAAGTGCATTAGTGGCAGAATAACATTCTAACTGTACACGCTTTCATATGGTTTCACTTTATTTTGGCCATGTTCCTTTGCATTCCTCTGCTCTTCCAATTCCTGTAAACCAAACACCCAAGTTGACAGAAATCATGTGTTTACAAATGCTCTGTTTACCATGTGCATTCCTATCTTATTCTGGTGTTTTTCCTATCCCTGCATTTTTAGAATCATGCAAGCCAAATGAGCCCTTACAGAATTACTTCAGTTACAGGTAGGTGTCAAAGGGAACTTTGTGTGGTTTTTCCTGCTCCTGCCGTGATGTCGTCCACCTCACCTGAGCTGCTCCATCGACAGAAGCATCCACCAAACCAGACATCACGACTCCTGACCGTATTTTGCCGCCTCAGATCTCCTTCCCTGCTGCCGGCACCCACCGCAACGGCATCACCATCATCGACTCAGCAGATGAACCTGAGGAGTACATGGGTCCATAAGAGAGGTCGCACTCTTTTGTTTCTGCTTATGTTATGCATTGCCTAAAATTACCTGCTACTTTATCGTCCTGTTCGGCTCTTGGACTCCCAAGTCAGGTCCAAATTAATGTTCAAACTTGAGTTCTAAATTAGTTGTGGGGCACATATCGAGGCAGCAATGAATAGTATGTCTGTATAATATTTGGTTCACCTAGGGTATGCCTATGTTGTTCATCTTGGGTGGGAAACAAATAGTAAAGCAATCAACATCTGCCTTTTTTATTAAATTAAAGCAATCATCAGCCTGCTATCATTATTTTTGGATCCATCCACTGGTTGTTACTGTCACTCTAAATTTCTGCATGCTCTCCTTACATAATCTCACCATATTTTTTTGTATGCATGTCAGATATTGTACACAGTCATGCTGAACATGTAGAGAAAAAGAGAAGAGTTTTGCGCGGCATTACAATGTCATGCAGACATCGCTCCATGGTGGGTTCAATGGCAATCCCTCCCCACCCCTCTCCAGATTGTAATCCAGAGGAAGATATCTGTTCTGAGGCAGATTCAGACGCCGCTGACCACTCCTATTTACCCCCAAGGTGTTTGCTCTACCTTCGCATGATGATGTTAGTCATATCATGCATATGTTGCCTTGAAGTGCCTACTTTTGATATCATATATGTCATCTGCTTAGTTTATACATGTTCTGTAATGTCACCTGTTTAGTTTCTATATCATATATGGGAATTATGCAGTCTCATGTCTTTTGGCCAGTGCCATCCTGTTTAACCAGGCATCATATATTTGAATGATATCTTGACCATCCTTTTCTTCATTACATTTCCATTTGTCAACAATGTTTGTACATTAAACTACTCTTCCTGTGAATCAGCCATTTGAGTGGGAGATGGAAAAATCTAGAGTGATAACAAGGCCTTCAGAGCAGACCGTGCTAACCGTCAAAGCAGATCTCTTGTTGGGTCCCAATAACTCCTTAGAGATGGATTGAGAGACAGATGACCAGTCCTATTCCCCCACCGAGGTGTATGCTCTAACTTGGCACGGTTATACTACTCATATCATGCATATGGTGTCTTGCATTGCATGGTTTAGACATCATATACACAATATTCAACACCATGTTCTTTGTTCAGATATCATATCATGCCCTCTGTTTAGCATATAAATCACATATGTGAATTAAATGATGCGATCATGATTACTTAGATAACATGTAGGTGAATTATGTCATGTGATCCTGTTTAGTTTTTCATCATATCTTTGAATTATGTTATGCTATGCTATCCAGTTTAGATAGACATCATATATGTGAAATTATGTCATGCTATCCGTTTTAGTTAAACAACATACATGTCAACTATTTCATGCCCTCTTTTTTCCACACTATCTATTGCATCTGTCTCTCATACAATGTCTGTACATTCAACTATGTTTCCTGTTTATCAGCCATTTGAATTGGAGCAGGTGATGCCAGTATCTAGCGGACTAAAAACACGGTTGTCGGTGTCAAAACCGGCGGATCTCGGGTAGGGGGTCCCGAACTGTGCGTCTAGGCGGATGGTAACAGGAGACAAGGGACACGATGTTTTTACCCAGGTTCGGGCCCTCTCGATGGAGGTAAAACCCTACTCCTGCTTGATTAATATTGATGATATGGGTAGTACAAGAGTAGATCTACCACGAGATCGGAGTGGCTAAACCCTAGAATCTAGCCTATGGTATGATTGTTGCTCGTCCTACGGACTAAAACTCTCCGGTTTATATAGACACCGGAGAGGTCTAGGGTTACACAGAGTCGGTTACAATGGGAGGAGATCTTCATATCGTATCGCCAAGCTTGCCTTCCACGCCAAGGAAAGTCCCTATCCAGACACGGGATAGAGTCTTCAATCTTGTATCTTCATAGTCCGGGAGTCCGGCCGAAGGTCATAGTCCGGCCATCCGGACACCCCCTAATCCAGGACTCCCTCAGTAGACCCTGAACGAGGCTTCAATGACGACGGGTCCGGCGCGCAAGTTGTCTTCGTCATTGCAAGGCGGGTTCCTCCTTCGAATATTCCATAGAAGATGTTGAACACCAGGGTAGTGTCCGGCTCTGCAAAATAAGTTCCATATTCCACCGTAGAGAGAATAATATTTGTATCAATCGGACTTGCTGACGTATTCCGTGGCGTGACATCATGCCACAGCCAGGCTCTTTATTTTATTGTTCCACCTCAGCGCGTTTAGCGAGGCGGTTTCCTTGGCACGTCTTGTCAAAGCAGAGATCGTGTCCCCTTATTCCGGGGTTCTCGTCAATACGGGTGTGGATAACCCAACCGTGACTTAGGTATGACTCCCTAATTGAAAGCGAGTCTCAAACGGTCACGGGGAGGGCTCTTGGTATTCATCTCCTTTATAAAGGAACCAAGGCCCGGCTCCCTTCTTCTTAAACCAACCAAATTCGCCCCTCGTCTCGAGTTCCACCACCCAAAGCTCTAGTTTTAGGCGCTTCGGACATTCGAAGATGTCCGGCTCCGACCCTCAAGGCCGGTGGATGCCTTCCTCCATCACGGAAGAAGACGTACGAAAGGTGAGAGATGCCAGGTATCTAACCGGCGAAATCTCGCATAGACTGCCTGCTCAAGGGCAAGCTTTTCCCACTCCCCAGCCTGGTGAAAGCGTGGTATTCGCATCTCACTTCCTTCGGGGGCTAGGCTTCCCGATCGATCCCTTCGTGAGGGGGCTCATGTTCTACTACGGGCTGGAGTTCCACGACCTAGCTCCGGAGTCCATCCTCCAGATCTCATCGTTCATCGTCATGTGCGAGTCCTTCCTCCATATTACTCCTCACTTCGGATTGTGGCTAAAAACCTTCAAAGTGGAACTGAAGATGATCGAGGGGCAGCATGCTGAGTGCGGAGGAGCTATAATAAGCAAGATAGACGATGCTCCATGGCCCGAAGGCTCTTTTCAAGAGGAGCTCGGCTTATGGCAACGGGACTGGTTTTATATCACAGCCCCTAGGGGTACCACATGGGTGGCACCACCTACTTTCCGCTCGGGTCCCCCACTACGGCTGGCGTCATGGTTTAATGAAGGACTTATCTGGGGGCCGCCGAAAGACGTGCCTTTGCTGCAGGGCTGTATTCGAGATCTTCTAGAAAGAGATATCAATTTGACCATAGTGGCGCAAGTCATGGTGATCGCCGCACACTTCCCTACAAACGTCGACCTCTCCGCCTGTGGGAGTTCAATCCTGAAAGTGCGTTATGTCGACTAGAGGGGGGTGAATAGGCGATTTTTATGAATTCTTCACTGAGGAATTTGCCGGTGAGGAAATTCCTTAGCGAAGATATCGGGGAAACTAATCCACGAACACCTATGGGACCGGCGGACCGAGCCCCTTTCGGTTTGGCGGGGGCCGAAGATCGCACGAAGAGCGGATCGAGGCGAAGCACACGAGCAGTTTACCCAGCTTCGGAGCTCTCTGGGGAGATAACACTCCTACTGCTGCATGTCTGAGTGTATTGAGTTCTTGCTCGGGAGCGCTGAGTGCTACAGTACACACTAGCTGCTAACGAGACCGAGTGTGAGTGTTTTTCTCCCTTTCGAACCCCCCTCTACGTTGCGCATGGGCCTCCTTTTATATGCTAAAGGGGTCTCCGACAGGTGGCAACGTAGACAAGTGTAAAAATGGAAAAGGAATTGCGGTTGGTACAACTACCTGCACAGTGTATCATACCTAACCCTGACGGCAGGGGACAAAGGCATTTAATGCCCGTCTACGTCGCCCAAATAGTGCAAAAAGGGACCGTCAGGGACGCCACCGCTTGCCATGATGGCAATCTTGTCAGCGTCGCTTGCCACCGCGCACCGCTGGCCGCACAGCCTCTTTCCACGCGCGCCTGGAAAGGTCCCAGGGCGACACGTTGGTGGATGTGCTGGAGCGTGGGTACAGGGTGGTAGTTTGCCGCGGCAAGCGCCTTGCCGCGGTCGTTGTCTTGTCGCGTCCGGAAGCTTGTCACTCACCGGGCCTCGCCGGGACGCGTGGCGCGTCGCGGCAAGTTCCTCAAGATGCCTTGGTTGGCCTTCCCGGCAAGCTCCTCTTGCCGGGACCTTGTCTCCTTGGCTTGAATACTTTGTTCTTGAATGGCTCCAAAGGAACCACGGAGGACCTTGGCGGTCACCCGGCAAGCCTTGCCATGGGGTGCTGCAACTGCCCATGCACAAGTTCGGGATACTAGGGTACCCCTACTCTAGTACACCGACAGGAGCCCCCGGGCCTGGGCCACACACGGTGCCGAGCGCTGTTGGGTCTGGCCCAAAACAGGGCACGGGCACGCACGGCCTGGGTTACGCTGTATCTCACTCTGTATCCACCGCGCCCTCCCCGAACAGCACGCGTCGAATGCGGCGTCGTGGGAGAGATTGTGGGTGGTTTCTTTATTCGGAAAGACGGAACGTCTGCCCCCTCCCTCTTTATAAGCAGGGGAAATAGGGGCAGTTCGCCCATCTCGCCGGTTGCTATTCCAATCTCAAAAACCTCCGCCGCTCCCCCCTTCTTTCCAAAGCTGAAAGAGAGCAGTGCTCCGCCCCCCATTGCCACCGGCACCACCAACACCGTCGATCTCTCTCACCACCTCCGCCATGGCTCCGAAAGCCAGGAAGGTTGTGAAGACGGCCGAGGCGCAGCGGCTCGTGGCGCTGCGAAAGGAGCGGGCAACCTTCCCCCCTCAGCTCGCCGCGAAGGAGCTGAGGGAGTATTACTACC
Organism: Triticum aestivum; assembly: GCF_018294505.1. NCBI lineage: Eukaryota > Viridiplantae > Streptophyta > Magnoliopsida > Poales > Poaceae > Triticum > Triticum aestivum. Next base: position 200,060,840 of record NC_057813.1, read on the forward strand.
TCTTCTGGTCGACGGAGACGCGAGCGCATCCGCGCACGAAGGTACTCCCAGCTACCACTTCGGGACTGGCTCCGAACGGATATCCCTTCTTCGTGTTGTTCTTCTACTACGGGCTCTGCCTGCCTTTCTCTGAGTTTTTCTGTGACATTATGAACACCTACGGGTTCCGCCTCCTTGATTTCACCCCCAACGCCGTTCTGACCATGGCAGTTTTCGCACATCTCTGCGAAAACTTTGTCTATCCAAATGTAGCTCTTTTTCGCCACTTCTTTATGCCCCGAGTTGAGAGAGGGGAGCCCTTATCCGGCGGAATCGCCTGGATCTCGAGAGCTGGCAAGAAGGAAGCTTATCTGGAGGGAGAGCTCCGCAGCAAGTGGGAGGAATGGATAGCAGACTGGTGTTGGATTGTCGAGGAGAACCCACAGCCATTTACCGCCCAGCGCCAAGCCCCAATAGCGTGCGGCAACGATTGGAGCAACATGGCCCCGGAAGACGATAGGCTGAAGATTGCCGTCACCCGGATCCTACGCCTCAGGCTTGCCGGGCTCACCGTAGGCGCCGTTGGCGCAGATTTTCTTCGTCACCGCATCGCCCCCTTGCAGGAGAGGAGGAGACCCGCCTGGGAGTTCCAGAATGCGGCAGATATCATGAGGCTGCGCCCGGGCCTCAACTTCAGCTTCACTGTCCTGGAACTGGACGCGATGCTCCTGGAACTGTTCAAGCGCGATCCTGAACATCCCAAAGCGTTCATGTTGCCGAGGGGCGTCGTTCCGCTGTGCAACAACTCCTCGCTCGACCGCATCCGTGCAATGATGCCGCTGTGCGATTCGCATGGAATTGTCCCAACTTGGCAAGAGCCTGCAGACAACGTCGTGCAGGAGTTTTTTGACGGCTTGGTAGAAGTGCCGGTCCGCTCCGATGAACAGAAGAGCCTTACTTGCGACACCACCGATGCGGAGATGCAGCGCATCGCCACTAGGCTGGAAGAGGCGGCGGCAGCCGCTGCCGTGGGCGAGTTTGGATTCACCATGGAGGAGGCAGAGGTAGCAGAGGTGGCAAGCCTTGCCGAGCGAGAGGAGCTTGCCGGCGAGGGAGAGCTTGTCGAGCCTGAAGCTGAGTCGAGCGAGCCCGCCGAGGGCGCGAGCGACTCGTTGAAGATCGACTCCCCCTCTTTCTCATCTTCAAATAGCTCTCCGCAAGCGGGGCCCCCAGCTCCACCAAGAAGGCGTCTCCGCAAGTCCAGGGACGTAGCGGGGCGGCAGACGGGTCAACAGCTGCCGCGCTGCCCGACGCGCTCCACCGTGGCAAGCACTGTTGCCGCGGGAGCACCTCACGCCGCTGCGGCAACTGGAGCGGGGCCCTCCCGACCACCGCTTCTGCTCCCGCCAAGCGGCTAAGGGAACCTACTCCTCCGCCTTGTCGCGCCGAAGGTGGGCCAGACTTCGACCTCTCCGCGCTCAGCTCCGATGAGGAAGAGGAAGAGTAAGATTCTTTGCTGTACTTGTAGTTCTTCAATTCTTGCTGTTTTGTCTTGTATCTGATTTTGCTTTACTCCGAACCCATTCCTTTTCAGGACTCTGGCCCAGAGAGCGGCAAAGAGAACCAAGGTCCCGGTGATTGTCATCGAGGACGAACCCACCGCGACAGCAGGGGGTGTGTCCGAGACCACCTTGCCGGACCCGACAACCATTCCCCAAAGCAGCCCCCAGCGCAGCCCCCAGCATAAGTATATGGTTTACTTCCTGCTGTTAGGCGCGCGTGGGTGCTCTTTCTTTGCTGACATCTGACTATTGGTTTGCGTAGGAGCAGAGCAGTCTCACCAGGAGTGCCCGGAAGCCGCTCCCGACATGCCATCTACTTCGACTACACCACCAAGGGAGGATTCCCCAGCAAGGGAACATTCTTCGGCAAGGGAGAATTTTCCGGCAAGGGACAGTTCTCCGGCAAGGGACAGCACCAGCGACCCCCCGGTGGCGGAGACCACGATTGTAGATCCCAGTACAGGTAATCCTCTTGCTTGAAAACTTCCCTTGGGTTCTTCTTCTTCTGATTTTCTTTTTGAATATTTGCTTGACTTTTCTTCCTTTTCCAGTCGTCAGGTCCATCTGCCACGGAGCCGATGGAAACTGAGGTCGCCGGCGAGGAGAACGCGCGCGGCAATACTGACGACGCCGCTGTCATCGAAGAAGAAGCCGGCGCTGATGATCCCGCCGGCGGGGAGGCCACCAAGGCTGCCGCCGCAGAAGCTGGCGAGGGGTCCGACGATCGCACTGACGGCCCCGAGGCCGCAGGAGCGTCAGGCGCTACGCCGACCGCCGATCCCTCCGCCGCTGCTGTAGCGTCAGGCTCCGAAGAGCCTCAGCACGGCGCCTATTTGAAGGTCGGCGATGGCGTCTTCATCAAGCTCCCCTGGGCGTCGAGCTCCAGGGTGCCGATCGAAGGAGAAATCTTTGATGAAGAGTTGCTCGCCTTCGCTGGGCTGACGGTGGTCGATGCGCCGAGCAGCAGCAGCGGCGAGCCTGAGGAGGAGCAGCTGCTGCGGAAGCTGCTGTCGCTCTACCACGCCCGACAGGCCAAGCTGGTATCCCGAGAAGCGCTTGTCGCGAGGGTGGGAGTGGACATCGAGAAGCGCGCGGAGGAGCTCCGGGGCCTCAACCAGGAAGCCCTCCGGTCCCTGGCAGAGGAGCGGGAGCAACTCGCCGAGGAGCGTAAAGCCTTCCTCCTCGAGAAGGCTGAAGTTGAAGAGCAACAGCGGCTTGCTGCCGAGAAGCTGTCTGCGCAGGAAGGCGAGTTGGTGCAGCGGAAGGTTAACCTTGACAGCCACGAGGAGGAGCTTGCCGCGTGCGAGCAAACATTCGGCGGGGCTCTCAAGGAAGCAGAGGATGCTGCCGCAGCTGCGGAGGCCGCCAAGAAGGAGCTGGAGACGAAGGTGGCGCAGCTGGAGGCCGATCTCAAGGTGAGCGGCGAGGAGCTTGCTGCGCTCAAGCGTGAGCGCGAGAAGGACACCTACACCCATGGCGAGCTGCAGGGTCGTCTCGCCGAGAGGAGCAAGGAGCTTAGCGCCGCCAAGGACTCCAACGCAGATCTTGAATTGAAGCTGGCTACTTTGACCGAGACGCTGGACGGCGCCAGGGAGCAGGAGGTGGCCTTGAAGGAGAAGATCAAGGCCGACGAGGCGCTGCTGGCGAGTGCTGCTGCCGCCCAGGACACTTTTAGGGAGAATGTGGAGCACTGGACCGAGGGTCTCGTGGATGTTGCCGCAGCCATCGACAGGGAGCTGGCACAGCTGGGGATGGAGGATCTCGGGTATTCCTCCGATGAGCACCTCCAACCCAGCGCCAAGCTCAGTTTGTTCTTCAAAGGCGTGGTGACGGCCCTCCAGCGACTCCGGGAGAAGATCCCAAAGCAGCTGGCCGACGAGTCAGGCAAGATCTGCGCGGGAGCTCTTCAAAAGGTGCTGGTGAAGGTGGCCTTCCGCAACCCAGGCCTCAACCTCACCAACGTCCTCAGGACCTTGCCGCCGGATGCTGATCTGGAAGCGCTCAAGACCCTTGTCGCACCCATTGTGGACAAGGTGAGTGGGATCAAGAGGGTTGAGGGCGATCGCGTAGATTAGGCCGCCCGTTTTCTCTTTTTCTTGTCGCTGTTGGTCATGTTATGAAAACAATTTGTTAGAGCTGCGACAAGCTATCTTGTAATATGATTCTATTTTGGGTAGCGATTGCTATGTTATTTCCTTTACTTGATTCCTTCCTTTCTATGTTTTTGCCCTACGCTTTTAGGGAACTTGTCGGCGCAGGCACCTTAGCCGCGAGCGCTGAGTGTGGGACATTAGCAGCCTGCTGGCGGTGCCGCTACCGACAAGAAACCTTGTCGCAACTAGTCGCAGCTCACTTAAGTTGTTGAGCGGACTCGAAATAAAGTAAGGGCGCAACTAGCTACGAGTTGGTTCCTCCGCGCACAGGTTTTCCATACAAAGGACGGTCGTTCGAGGAAGATAACTTAAAAAAATTTAAAACTGATTGCTCCAACTTTAGCAACTTAGCTTTTATGTCGTTTGCTTCCCGGTAAGGCGAAACTTCCTCGAACGAGGCTTGGTCCACACCATTATCTTCTCCTTTCCCCCCAGCAAACTTGTGGGCGAGGGAACCTTCCTTTCCTTGAGAAAGAGAAAGAAGAGAAAATAAAGATATGGAGCCTTACGGCTCGTTATTGCTTACCGGGGGTAGGCGCTGCACAAAGTGTCAGATAACATATGCAAAGTAGAAAGCATGAAATTGACAAGATGTGCGGAGCACATGAGCTTTACTTATGCACGGGGTCTGCGCCCGGCTTCGTACAAAGGATTACATGCAACATCGGCAAGACTTGTACTAAAGGTGGTTGCCGGAAGAGGTTCCGGCAATCGCGCCCTACGGGTAAAACTTACGAAGATGCTCAATGTTCTAGGAGTTGCTCACCGGAATGACATCTTTTTTCCCAAGGCGGACAGCACCAGGCCTAGTGACTCGTTTTACCGGGTAAGGGCCTTCCCACTTCGGCGTCAACTTGTTGGAATTCTTGGCGGATTGAACGCGCCGAAGAACAAGGTCGCCTTCCTCGAGACTTCTGGCATTAACTTTGTGGCTATGGTAGCGGCGCAAAGCTTGCTGGTATCGAGCAGCTCGTACAGCGGCCTGAAGACGGTCCCCCTCAAGGAGCAGTGCATTATCTTGTCGCAAGTGCTCTTGCTCAAGCTCATCATAAGCGAGCACTCGAGGTGATCCGTATACGAGTTCCATGGGGAGAACTGCCTCTGCTCCATAGACTAGAGCGAAAGGTGTCTGGCCAGTGGCTCGATTTGGCGTCGTCCTGATCGACCAAAGAACCACCGGCAGCTCCTCAATCCAGTTCTTTCCTCACTTGCGCAGCCTATCGAAAGTCCTGGTCTTGAGCCCGCGCAGCACTTCAGCATTCGCCCTCTCCGCTTGACCGTTACTTCTCGGATGAGCAGCAGAAGCGAAGCAGACCTTGGCGCCAAGATCTTGGACGTACTGCATGAAGGTGCGGCTCGTGAATTGCGTGCCGTTGTCGGTGATGATCCTGTTAGGGATCCCGAAGCGGCAAACAATCGACCTGAAGAACTTGACTACTGACTGTGCTGTCACCTTCCTCACTGCTTCCACTTCTGGCCACTTTGTGAACTTGTCGATCGCAACGTACAAGTACTCAAAGCCTCTGACAGCTCGGGGAAAGGGGCCGAGGATGTCGAGCCCCCAGACCAAAAATGGCCAGGATAAAGGGATCGTCTGGAGAGCTTGAGCTGGCTAGTGTATCTGCTTGGAATGGAACTGGCACGCTTCACACTTGGTTACTTGTGCAGTTGCATCCTGGAGGGCTGTCGGCCAAAAGAAACCTTGTCAGAATGCTTTGTCGGCAAGTGCTCTTGCGCCAATGTGGTGACCACATATGCCTCCATGTATTTCTGCCAACAGCTTTTGTCCGTCTTCCCGGTGAATACACTTCAATTTCACGCCATTGAGTCTTCTTCTGTATAGTGTGTTGTCGACAAACTGGTACATACTTGACTGCCGGGCTACTCTTTCCGCTTCTTCTTGCTCTTCGGGAAGTTCTCCTGTCTGAAGGAAACGGACAATCTGTTGTGCCCATGCTGGAGCTTGCGGCTTGACAACAAGGACTAAAGGCACATCCGCTGCTGCGGGAACATCCGCTTCTACGGCGAGAACCTGCGGCTCAGCCGGAGCTTGACGTTCCCCGGCAAGCTTGCCAGAGCAAAACTTGTCGGGAGCGTCTGCTTCAACGGAACAATCCTTAGGGCTTGCCGGAGCAGACTGCTCCTCAGCACCCTTGGTGTTGATCTTGAGGACCTTCTTGGCGGCGGCTTCGGGGAGCCCTACCGGAAAATAGTCACCAGAAATCAACTTCCTCTTCTTGCTCTGTCCAGTTGATGGCGTTACAGACGGTTGAGTCAGTTTGAGCACAAAGATCCCTAGTTCCACAGGTAACTTAAGTGCGGCGCACTTCGACAGGCCATCGGCAATGTCGTTCTGAGCTCTTGGAACATGTTCCATCTGTAGGCCGTCAAAGTGCTCTTCTAGCTTTCTCACTTCATCAACGTAAGTTTCCATCAACGGACTCTGATAATTCTTGTTCACTTGGCGGACGACAAGCTGTGAGTCACCCCTGACAATGAGCTTCTTGATCCCAAGGTCTGTTGCGATCCTGAGACCGGCAAGCAAACTTTCATACTCTGCGGTATTGTTCGTTGCTTGCTCCTTGGGAAAGTGCATCTGGACTACGTACTTGAGGTGCTCTCCGGTGGGTGCAACAAGTAGCACGCCCGCACCGACGCCTTGCAACGAGAAGGCACCATCAAAGTACATCAGCCACTCTTTGCTTGCTTCCTTGACGGGGATGCTCGTTTCTGGAATTTCTTCATCTTGTGTGGGCGTCCATTCTGCTATGAACTCTGCCAATGCTCTGCTTTGGATAGTTGAAGTGCTCTCAAACTTGAGGCCAAAGCTTGATAGTTCCAGTGCCCACTCGACAATCCTGCCTGCTGCTTCTGGATTTTGCAGTATCCTCTTCAGCGGAAAACAAGTGACGACTGTGATCTCATGTGCTTGGAAGTAATGGCGCAGCTTTCTCGAGGCCATGAGAAGGCCGAAAAGCAATTTCTGCACACCAGAGTACCTTGACCTATCCCCCTGCAGAAGGGAACTGACAAAGTAAACTGGGCGCTGCACCATTCTTTTCTGCATCTTCTCACGCGCCTGCGCAGATCCACCTTTGTCGGGGCCAAAGCTTGCCGGTGAAGTCCCCTGCTGGTCACTGGATGCATCTGCCGTGGTTGCTGGCTCATCATCCGCCTCCCTCTCCGCTACTAACGCAGCACTAACCACTTGATTGGTTGCCGCTATATATAGCAGCAACTTCTCTTGTGGCTTAGGTGCGACAAGTGTTGGAGTGGAGGACAGGTATCTCTTTAAGTCCTGCAGTGCAGCCTCCGCTTCCGGAGTCCATTTCATTGGACCTGCCCTTTTCAATATTTTGAAAAATGGCAGGGCGCGCTCAGCAGACCTAGAGATAAACCTGCTGAGAGCAGCTATGCAACCGGCGAGTCTTCATATATCCTTGACGCGCTTTGGTGCTTCAATCTGCTCAATGGCCTTGATTTTGTCGGGATTGGCTTCAATTCCCCGATGAGACACGAAGAACCCGAGAAGCTTGCCGGAGGGGACTCCAAACACACAATTCTCGGGTTTAAGCTTGAGGTTGATCTTGCGCAGATTTGCAAAGGTTTCGTCTAAATCTTGAATCAGAGTCGCCTTGTCCTTGCTCTTGACCACTATGTCGTCCATGTAGGCTTCCACATTTCTGTGTATTTGCGGCTCAAAAGCATCATGGACTACCCTTGCAAATGTTGAACCAGCATTCTTTAAACCGAAAGGCATCCGTACGAAACAGTATGTGCCGCATGGGGTAATGAATGCGGTCTTTTCCTCATCCTCTTCTGCCATGAAGATCTGATGGTATCCTGAGTATGCATCAAGAAATGAAAGCAAGTCACATCCGGCCGTGGAGTCAACAATCTGGTCGATGCGTGGCAAGGGAAATGGGTCTTTGGGACAAGCTCTATTGATATCGGTAAAGTCGATACAAAGCCTCCATTTCCCGTTTGCCTTGCGCACGACTACAGGGTTTGCCAACCACGTAGGATGGAGCACTCCTCTGACAAGGCCTGCTGCTTCCAATTTCTTGATTTCTTCTGCGATGAATTCTTGGCGCTCCACTGCCTGCTTCCTGACTTTCTGCTTGACGGGCCGCGCATGAGGACAGACGGCAAGATGGTGCTCGATTACTTTCCTGGGAACACCGGGGATGTCAGACGGTTGCCACGCAAATACGTCGACATTCGCCCGCAGGAAAGCAACGAGCGCGCTTTCCTATTTAGGGTTGAGAGTGGCACTGATGGTAAAGGTACCACCAGTGCCATCCTCCTTGGCGGACACCTTCTTGGTCTCTGGTGGAGCTGCCATTGTCTTCTTACACTTGCCGATGGAGCTCGATGGTGCGTCCTCGACGGTAGCGCAGCACTCCGAAGAGGTGTGCTTGCCGGAGTGGGCATCAGAACTCTTGCCAGACTTGGTCTTCTTCTTCGCCCTGGGAGCTTCAACGGCAAGTGACTCGCGATCTGTCGCGGCTGCTGCTTCTCGGTAGATCTTGTCGGCGCAGATAAGAGCATCCTTCTTGTCACCAGGGACAGAGATGACACTTATCGGGCCTGGCATCTTCAGCATGTTGTATGCATAGTGAGAGGCTGCCATGAATTTGGCGAGTGCTGGATGGCCGAGTATCCCATTGTAAGGTAATGGAAAGTCAGCAACGTCAAAAGTGACCCTCTCAGTCCTGAAGTTCAACTCGCTGCCAAATGTCACCGGCAATGTGATCTTTCCCTTCGGCTTGCTCCTTCCCGGATTGATTCCTTGGAACGTGTCGGTCTCTTCGAGCTCGCCATCAGGGATCTGGAGTTTCTGGAGTACCGCAGAGGAGATCAGGTTCAAACCGGCCCCGCCGTCAACTAGCATCTTAGTGACCTTGAGGTTGCGGATAGTTGGTGAAACCAACATCGGCAAGCACCCGACCGCAGTTATACGATCAGGGTGGTCCTCAATATCAAAGATGATAGGCGTGCTGGACCATTTTAGAGGTTTGCGTGACTCGACGGGTGGTTCTGCCGCATTGACTTCCCGCACCCACTGCTTGAGCTGGCGGTGTGAAGTATGCAGAGAAGCACTACCGTCAACGCACAGGACCTCTGTGGCTTTCTGGAACTCCTGCTCATCGGTCTCGTCATCATCCATATCTTCATCGTCGCCGTCATCTTCATCCTTGTCGCGGCTGCGGGGAGGTCTGTCTCCTTGCCGCTGCTTGGCCTTGCCGCGGCGTCCTCCTCGGCCGGGGCATTTCTTGCCGGCTCCTCCAGCACCTTCCTGGGCCTTCTCCTTGTCGCGTCGCTCGTATTCAGCCTTTTGCTGCTCGACAAGCTGCTCGACCTTCTTGCAGCTCTGGAGGTCATGGCCCTTGGTGCGGTGGATCTTGCAGTACTGCTTGTTGGTGCCGTCCTGCTTGTCGGCGACCGCCACAGCCTGGTAGTTGGTGCCTGCGGCAATCTCCTCGCCGGAGCTACCAGCTTTGGCTTTCTTGGCGCCACCTCCATTGCCGGACTGCTCAACGACTAGCACATCTTTGCCTTTCATCTTCCTGTTGTTCCGCCGCCGGTTTTTCTTTGCCGGGGCAGCCTCCTCACTATCAGATCCTCCTGCTTCTGTATTCTCTCCGGGGAGTTTCCTCCCTTCCTCAACACGTGCACACTTGTCGGCCAGGGCATATAGCTCACTGACGTCTCTGATCTTGCACATCACCATCTCCTCCCGCATCCTGCGGTTTCGCACGTTCTGATGGAACACGCTGATTACTGCGGCAGGGTGGACATCTGGGATGTTATGCTGTACGCGGCTGAATCTCTGAATGTACTTGCGCAGGGGCTCTCCTTCCTTCTGGGCGAGCAGATGAAGGTCGCTCTCTTGGCCATGAGGCTTGTGGCCGCCTGTAAAGGCACCGACAAACTGATGGCATAGGTCTGCCTAGGAGGATATGGAGTTGTCCGGCAAGTGCATAAGCCAGGATCTGACATTGGGCTTGAGCACCAGCGGGAAGTAGTTGGCCAGGATCTTGTTGTCCCGCCCCCCGGCAGCTTGCACCATGATGGTGTAGATGTTGAGGAACTCCGACGGATGCGACTTGCCGTCGTACTTCTCTGGTACGTCTGGCTTGAAATTCTTCATGCTGGGCCACTGGACTTGCCGCAGCTCACGAGTGAACGCAGGGCAACCTACCGCGTACGGCAAGTCGCCTGGTTCCCCATGTGCATGCATGTCGACAAAGGGCCCAGTGCGCTGGTCCGATTGACGCCGCGCTTCTCTTCGGCGCTCGATGCGAGTTCGAGCGTATTCTTGCTGTCGTTCGTGAAGAACTTGGCGCTGATCGCGATGAGCTCGTGGATCTGATGATGCGGTGGAGTCGCTGTCGAGGTGGATCCGGCGAGTCGGCGATCTTGGCTTTCGGGGTGGAGAGTGCATGGTGGTTGCACCCCCACCGGTTTCGTCGCCATCGGCTCGTGCCTGGCAGCCCTGTCGCGGCAGCGATGTACTCGGCTGCCGTGGAGTGTCGCCGTTGGCGAAGCCGATGAGACTCTGAATGGTGGCCCTCCATTCATCGATCTTGTCTGCCGTTGGAGGGTAATCCAGGAGCAGTTGGGCTCGCGCCAAAGCTTCTGCTGGAGTGGTGGGCGGTAGTGGCGAACGGCGCGAGGAGCGGGATATGCTCGGACTTCTAACTATGTTAGAAGGAGCAGTATCCCATCCAGGCGACCATGTCTCGCTCGTGCTAGCATGTTGGCGTGCATGCTGGTCTTGAGCACCCCGAGATTCACCAGCTTGATCTTGGTCCAACGAACGTATGGCTCTGCGAATACCATGACGCTGTCGGTCCTGCGCTGAAGAAATTCATAAGAAAGTTTCTCATGATCACACAAGAGAGTGTTATGATGACCTTGAAGGCTGTCAAACCTAGACTGAAGTCTCTGAAGATTTTCAGTCAGGGCTTTAGTGCGATCCATTTCTTCACCTAACATATCATCACTCTTGTCTAGCATATTTTGAACCTTTTCAAAAGCCCTTTGTTGTTTTACAGCAATCTTAGCGAGTTTAGAGTAACTGGGCTTAAGATTTTCATCAGATTCATCCTCAATAGATTCAGAGGAGGGGTATTTGAGTACCTTTGCTCCTTTTGCCATCAAGCAATAGGTGGGAGCGTAGTCATCATTATCTTCATCAGGCTTGTCGGTGGGGTCAGTTTCTTCAGTGTTGAAGATGGACTTGCTTACGAAAGCAGTAGCGAAGGCCAGACTCGCCACACAAGATTCGGATTCTTCAGACGCTTCCTCTTCCTCATGTTCCTTAGATTCAGCTTCAGAGTCCATTTCCTTGCCAATGAATGCCCGAGCCTTCTTGGAGCTGCTCTTCTTGTGATATGAAGACTTCGAGGATTTTGATGACGAAGATTTTGACGATTTATTCTTCTTCTTCGCATCATCAGAACTGTAATCCTTGTATTTCTTCTTCTTCAATTCCTTTTCCCATTGAGGACAATCTTGAATATAATGACCAGGTTTCTTGCATTTGTGGCACAGCCTTCTCTTATAGTCACTTGATGAGGAATCACTGCTTCTTGAGGATTTTCCAAAGCGACCACGTCTTGAGAACTTCTGGAATTTCTTCACGAGCAGTGCTAGCTCCTGGCTCAATTCTTCAGGATCACCAAGGCTACTACCAGAATCCTCACATTCAGATTCAGACACAGCCTTGGCCTTCAGGGCACGTGGTTTGCCATAGCTCGAACCATAGAGATCTCTCTTTTCAGCAAGCTGGAACTCGTGAGTATTTAGCCTTTCGAGGATATCGGCAGGATCAAGAGACTTGTAGTCAGCCCGTTCTTGTATCATCAGACCCAGAGTATCAAATGAGGAATCAAGTGATCTCCGCAATTTCTTCACCACCTCATGGTCGGTGATGTCAGTGGCGCCAAGCGCTTGAAGCTCATTTGAGATGTCAGTGAGGCGATCGAAGGTTTGCTGAACATTTTCATTGTCGTGTCTTTTGAAGCGGTTGAAGAGATTGTGAGTTGAGACTCCTTCGTTTACTTTGGAGAGCCTATCCCAGATAAGTTTAGCAGTTTCCAAAGCACTCACTCTACCATACTGTCCTTTACTCAGATGACCACATATGATATTCTTCGCTTGAGAATCGAGTTGCTTGAATCTCTTCACATCAGCAACATTCAGAGAAGATGTGACTGAGGGAACACCATTTTCCACAAAGTACCAGAGATCGTTGTCAATTTCTTCAAGATGCATTCGCATCTTATTCTTCCAGTAGGGGTAGTCCGTGCCATCGAAGGTAGGACACCCAGCGGAGACTTTGATCATACCTGCGGTCGACATAACTAAAACTCCAGGTGGTTAAACCAAAATCACACAGAACAAGGGAGTACCTTACTCTGATACCAATTGAAAGTGCGTTATGTCGACTAGAGGGGGGTGAATAGGCGATTTTTATGAATTCTTCACTGAGGAATTTGCCGGTGAGGAAATTCCTTAGCAAAGAACTATTAGCAGCGGAATAAGTACTCAAAAGTATGCATAACAGAATACAAGCATGGTCATCATGATGAAATGAAGACTAGCACAGAGTACAGAAAGCGTAATCACAGGATAACACAAGATGAAGACAAATAGACTGAAGAAATTGAACTGAGGAAATTGAGAAAGTCTTCAGTCAAAGTCTTCAAACACAGATATGAACAAACACTCAACACAGTAATGAGGAAATGAAAGGGTTGAGGAAATAGAACCAGTTAGGTTGGTGAAGACAATGATTTGGTAGACCAGTTCCAACTGCTGTCTTAGTTGTACGTCTGGTTGGAGCGGCTGAGTATTTAAACTCGAGGACACACAGTCCTGGACACCCAGTCGCTGAGCACGCAGCTCAGGACACCCAGTCCTCACCGTATTCTCCTTGAACTAAGGTCACACAGACCTCGTCCAATCACTCGTGGTAAGTCTTCAGGCGACTTCCAAACCTTCACACACTTGGTCACTCGGCGATCCACAATTCCTCTTGGATGCTCTAGACCTTGACGCCTAACCGTCTGGAAGAAGCACAGTCTTCAAAGGTAACAAGCGTCGGATCCACGCAGGATCAATTTCTTCAGTGATGCTCAATCACTTTGGGTTTGTAGGGGTTTGGTTTTGGATTTTCCTCACTCAATGATTTTTGCTCAAAGTCCTCGGAGGATGGGTTGCTCTCAAATGACAAGTGTCAAGTTCTCTCGGAGCAGCCAACTAGCTAGTGGTTGTAGGGGGCGGCTATTTATAGCCTGGGGAGCAGCCCGACATGATAAGACATAAATGCCCTTCAATGATATGACCGTTAGGTGGATAAGATATTTTGGGACAGCTAGCGCGCAGCACAGCAACGGTCGGAAATTTGACTCTCAAATTCCTCAGGGCTATCATGTTCCTCACTATGTAGGTAATTCGCACTGACGGATTCCTAACTCCTCAGTCAGAACAAATACATCAGCGACCAGAAGAACTTCGTCTCTGTCACTGAAGAAAGTGACTGAACTGTATGAGATTTCCAAAGGCTTCACTTGAAGGGATTGGTAGGTGTAGGATTTTGAGTTGAGCATCACATGGAAATTTTTCCTTAGTATTTCCTCGATCCCCTTTAACAGTAAGGTGTTTCCTATGACTCAAGAAAGAGAAAATGAAACTACGAAAACAAAAGTCTTCACGCTTCATGTTCCACAAATGAATACCAAGTCTTCAAGGTCACACCAATTTCTTCACTTTCAAAGTCTTCAGAAAGTCTTAAGAATATCAAAGTCTTCAGTTGAAGAACTTCATTTTTAGGGGTCGACTTTCTCTGTAAATATCAAACTCCTCATAGACTTATAGACCTATGTACACTCACAAACGCATTAGTCCTTTAACCTATAAGTCTTCAATACACCAAAATCACTAAGGGGCACTAGATGCACTTACAATCTCCCCCTTTTTAGTGATTGATGACAACATAGGTTAAGTTTTCAACGGGGATAAACATATGAAGTGTATACACTGATGTTGAGGAATTTGATTACAAGATATAGAAGAACTCCCCCTGAAGATGTGCATAGTGAGGAATTTGCTTTTGAGGAAATGCACATTTGAAGAGTTGAATCATGGAGATCTCCCCCTATATCTTGTAATTCATACACGCATTTGATATATAATATGAAGAATTGGAAATGCATGATGAAATATGGTGCCTGATGAGATTCAGCATGCATGCAATGTCATTAACGAGGAATAAGCATGCAAAGCATAATGCAACAAAAGTATCAGCGCACCATCGGGTTTAAGATTACAATTCGATCCAAATAAAAGTTTCAGAAGAACGAGAGTTGTAACTTAAAAAAATGCCCTTAATATAGACCCGCTTGAAGACTAACTCAGATTTCTCCCCCTTTGTCATCAAATGACCAAAAGGATTGAAACTGAGGACTAACGCCCCTGAAGAATTTCAAGTCGATGGAGGAGCGCCAGCGTTGTCGGGGTTGTTTGTTGTAGCAGGGCCTGCCGCAGTGTCGTCCAAATCTTCACATCAGTGTCACGCGATGAAGAATAAGAGCTGGCCACTAGTGGAGGAATTTTGACCTTCTTGAATTTCTTCGGAGGAGGTGCAGACCAGTCAAATTCTTCCTTGAGACCCATAGTCTTCAGTTCTTCAGCGCTATAGACATGAGTGAGGACAGCCCAGGTGCATTTAAAGGTTTCATGAAGGTAGTATTGGTTCTTCTTCACTGCATTGTGTGTTGAGGTCATATTGTGAAGAAGTGCACCAAACTGACGCTTTACCCATTTGTGATTGCGATCAACCTTCTGATGAAGACTGATGAGTAACTCACGGTCAGTCATCACCCTGGGTGCTGTGGCTTGAGGATTTTGCTTGGCTGAGGTATTTGCGGCAGAGTCATGTGTGGCAGAATCGTCATTGGTAGAGTAAGATGCAGCCTTGCGAAATTGACCATCGAATGGACGAATGCCTTCATCGATCATAGCAGCGGCCTTACCTTTATCATCAGCTGATGAAACTGTTCGTTTGAGGACTTCAATGGGAGGCAAGTAGCTACCGTGGTTCAGAGTGTCAGCTTTGTAATTCAGTGAAGATCTTGCCCTGATGAATCTCATAATCCAAGGAGCATAGGGCTTCAGCTCGAATGGTGACATAGCAATATTGGCCAGAGTCCTCATGAAGAAATCATGGAAGTTGACGGGAACGCCATGAATGATGTTGAAAAGCATATTCTTCATGAGGCCAACGACTTCTTCATCATTTGAGTCGTGGCCTTTGATAGGACTCATTGTCTTCGTCAGAATTCGATAGACAGTCCGAGGCACATAGAGTAATTCCTTGACGAGGAATTTTGTTTGTGGGGCTTGCCTTGGCTTCAAAGGCTTCATCATCACTTGCATATAGTGGTTTGAAAGTTCTAGTTCGTTGTAGATACAACGAGCACCGTCAAGTGGAGGACTGAGTGGTAAAGCACGAAGCAATTCAGTTGCTGGTGCCTTGTAGTGAGTATTTTTAGACATCCAGTCTAATACCCATGAGTTCACGTCTTCAGCGTCTCCGGTGATGTGCAGAGTTGCATAGAATTGAAGAATGAGTTCTTCATTCCAGTCACAGATATCAATGCAGAAATTCAGAAGTCCTGCATCGTGAAGAACACTGAGGACTGGCTCAAAGCCGGGCAGAGACTCCATGTCCACGTGAGGAATATGTGCATGATCGAAGACTTTGTCTTTGTTGAAGAGCACTGAGGAATAGAAATTGGCTTGGCTGGCAGTCCAGAAACGCCTCTTCCTTATGCGAGCAGAATCATATGGATTATAATCAGTGAAGAATACGTGCTCGGCAAAGAAATCTTCAGCCTTGAACTTCTGTTTGCTTGAGAACGGATTCTTTGGCTTTGGCAGAGGGGTGTCAGTGAGTTGCATCACCACCTCAGGAATCGCGAGCTCAGGTTCTTCAGGCTGAGGAATTTCTTGTTCCTCAACAGGTGCAGTCTGAGGATCAGCAGCAGCAGGTTCATCAGCACTAGTGGCTGGAATTTCTTCATGGACAGATGAAGTGGGATGAGTTTCTTCAGAGCCCATTTGAACAGTTGGAGCAGGGGACTGAGGTATCTGTTGGATTGGGGTGAAGATTGGAGAATTTGGATGCTGACTTTCCCAAAAGTCATCGTTCATCACTAGCGTTGTGCTTCCAATATCCACATCTTCTTCAAGTTCCTCAACACCGGCCTCTTCAGCTGTGAACTGAGGCATAGGCGAGGAAATGATTGGGGTTGAAGGGATTGCTTCCACTTCAATTTCTTCATCAATCTGCTCTGACGAAGCAGCAGAATGATTTTCTTCGGCAGATCTGCTTGGGATCTCATAGTCTTCTCCAAAAGGAACAAGGTCCTTTGATGGCATGGAGGAAATCGGAACAGCATCAATTGGATTTGCGAGTGATCTGGTCATTGGCTTCATTTTCTTCGCAGCCGAAGAGTTTGATGCAGCTGATGCCTTCCTTTTCTTCACTGCAGCTCGCTCTGCAGCCTTGGTCTTCTTCACATCAGAAGCAGATGGAAGAATTGGAGTTGGTGTTGGCGCAGGAGGAGCTGAGGAATCTGGATGAATTTCCTCATGCGCAACTGATGCAGTTGCCCTGACTTGTTCAGTTTCTTCAGGCGCACCGCTAGTGGATGCCCTGGCAATTTCTTCAGCGGCTGGAATGGGATCATCAGCCCTAGAACTGGCATTTTCATTAGTAGCCTGAACTTCATCAGCGGTGCTGGCATGTTCTTCAGTCGGCTGAGCTGAGGCTCCAGCCTGAGGATTTTCTTATTGTGATGGGGCTACAACATTTGTGAATTTCTTTGTTAGGTTGACGAATCTGACTTTGTCCCCTTGCCAATCAGAATAATAAGCATCGAAGTTTTTGCTGAGGTCTTGAATTTCAGTCTGGACCTTGAGAAGTTCCTCAGGTGTCATTCTGACAACATTTTTCTTTAGGAACTTCTCCTTTCTGTATTGAGCTTTCTTGATCTCTCTTGCCTTTTCAAACTTTCATTTCTCTTCAGTGATGAAATGGGTCAACATATGACTTTGTCCAGGGGTTAGATGAAAATCAGGCATTGGGGTGTTTGGATCCTTGTGCCAGAGATCAATGTAATCGAGGATTTTTCTCGGATCCAAATGCAGTGGCACAGATGTGCCTTTGGCTCTAGCGGCCTTCACCTGTCTGTCTCTGATGATTTCTGCAAGTTCATCATCAGATGCTTCATCATCAGAAGGCACATGGAATGCGACCAGTTTCTTCTTTGGACTTGGCCAAGGACCTCGTCCAGCTGTTACTTTGGTCTTCAACAGTGTGGGGCCTGATGAGGAAATTGGTGTAGCTGAGGAACTTGCTGAAACACCAGAGGCAATCGAGAAACCAGCAGTCCTTTGACATGTAGCCAGATGCACAGGAGCTGAGGACATTGAAGGAGTTGTTGAGGACTTTGGTGGAGCTGTAGCAGTGTGAGGAATTTGCCGTGAGGGCACTGTTGGTGAAGCACTTGGCTTACGAGCAGGCTTCTTTGGCATGGATTTCCTCGGTTTGACCGAGGCCTCAGTAGCAGTAGCAGTGGCAGAGTCCTCATTGAATTTCTTCACTGCCTCTTTGGCTTGTCTTGCCAATTTAGCTTGGCACTTAGCCCATTCTTCAGGAAAGTCCTCGCCACGTTTGATGCTTGTGGGGTCAGCTACTTGGCCGGGTGCCAATGGAGCTCTTGGCATGGAGGATTGAGGGCGAATTTCTTCATGTACTTTGGAGTCACATATCTGTATTCCCTCCATTCCCTTGCCCATCTCCATTCAATCTTCTGAATGCGCACCTTGCGCTGATTTTTGTTTTCTTTTCCAAATTTTGCTTCATCAGGTGTGCAATAGTCAGCATAAATTTGCTCAGGGATTTCAAATGCAGTCATAACCTCAGGTTTCTTTCCTCCTTTCTGTGGCTTCTTACCGTCTGCCATATTCTTCAGTTGAGGAATTTGAACAATCGAGTTCTCTGAAGAAGTATGCAGTTTTTCTTCGAGAAATGCTGCAAATGAGTTAAGTTGATGAGAACCTAGTGATTCAGTAGCAGACATGAGTACCTGTGAACAGAGTACAGGTGCGAGGAATTCGGAGAGGTCATATGCGTTCTCAGGAGGTTTTTCGAAAAGAACAAGTTTTGAGGAATTTGACCAGATGAACCTTGAGGAATTTCACTAAGCGTTTTTGTCTTAGGTTCCAGAGTTGTACAGATCGAAGATCCACACAATTAGGGAATCTCGAAGAAAATGATTGCTTAGAGAAACTGTTCAAGATCATATGATGTGTGGTGTTCATATGTGTGAAGATTTGAAGAATAAACACCTTTGAAGATTTTCAGGAAAGTTTGAGAATCAAAGTGAGTAATAAAAGTAACTTTTAATTACCCGAAGTGAAGAACACGACGAACTGAGAAGAATAGATGTGAAGCTCGTCAGATTAGATCTCCCACGCCCTAACTTGGCAGAGGAAGACAGCTACGGCGGCGGCGGAGTGAAGGTTTCCGCGGTCGGCGTGAGTACGACGGCGACGAGGTCGAGGCAGCGAAGCTCTTCCTCACCGACGATGATGGAGTAGCGGCGGCGCTAGGGTTTGAGGAGCTCGAGCGGGAGAGAGAGGTCGAGCGGAGTAAAAGAAGTGAGGATGGAGAGAGGGGTATTTATAGAGGCAGTGAAAAACTATTCGCCCGAAGATTTAGGACGAACGTGCCCCTGACCATTCTCCTTCTCATGACATGTGTCACCCACGTACTGTGTAGTGGAGATCGTGTATGATCGTGGGTGAGTAAAATAATGCATCGTGGGATGCGGAACGGTTTGAGCGGCAAAACCAAAAATTTGGATAAGATTTGTTTTAAAGTTTCGTTCGCAATTTCTTCAGCTGACAAGGACACAGTGAAGATTTTGAACGAGTTTAAAATAGAATGCACATGAAGAATTTGTGAATATATTGGGTTGAGTATAGCATAGAGGGGGAAGGGTCCGATCACATTCACTTAGCAGAAAAAACGACTTGAAGAAATAGCTATAAGTGAATGCTGTAGAGGACATAAACTCATATATATATATATATATATAGCCAATGAAGAAAAACGAAGAAAACAATGAAGATTTTGAAAAGTTGAAGAATTTGAAAAACTGAAGAATTTCAAAACTGAGGAAAAACTCAAATTGAAGATTTTCAACTTTTTGTGGTGGCGTGACCCACCGTATAAGAATAATGATTTCAGACACCGCGTACAATTGTCGTAGGGTTCTGAGAATCAAATTCTTCATTAATTTCTTCACACTTAGAGTGCTATTCTTCATTGATTGAAGAAAAACGTTTCTTCATGTGTTGCACATCTAAGTCATCAATTTTGCATAACTGTTAGGATGTGTGTCCTTTTCAAAGAACATTCGAAGATTCTAAGATATTTAGCTCACACCGCAACTTGCTAAATCTCTTCTCATCCAAGGGCTTAGTGAAGATATCAGCTAGCTATTCTTCAGTCTTCACGTGCTCGATAGAGATGTCGCCCTTCAACACATGATCACGAAGAAAATGATGACGAATAGGAATGTGCTTTGTCTTCGAGTGCTGAACTGGGTTGTGAGCAATCTTTATGGCACTCTCATTGTCGCAGAGGAGAGGCACATTCTTCACGTTGACGCCATAGTCCTTGAGTGTTTGATTCATCGAAAGCAGTTGAGCACAGCAAGAACCAGCAGCAATGTATTCAGCTTCCGCAGTGGACAGTGATACGCAGTTCTGTTTCTTCGAGGACCAACAGACCAAAGATCGTCCGAGGAAATGACAAGTGCCAGAAGTTGACTTGCGGTCCACACGATCACCAGCATAGTCAGAGTCAGAATAACCAATGAGATCAAAAGCAGAGCCCTTGGGGTACCATAATCCTAGTGTTGGTGTGTGAGCTAGATATCGAAGAATATGCTTCACGGCCTTATGGTGTGATTCCTTCGGTGCAGCTTGAAATCGGGCACACATGCAAACACTAAGCATTATATCTGGCCTAGATGCACATAAGTACAGTAAAGAACCAATCATGGAGCGGTATACCTTGTGATCGAAGTCAATACCATTTTCATCAGTGCATAGATGGCCATTTGTGGGAATAGGAATTTTGACGCCTTTGCAATCTTGCATGCCGAATTTCCTCAATACATCTTTGAGGTATTTCTCCTGAGATATGAATATGCCATTGCGCTGTTGACGAATTTGAAGACCTAAGAAGAATTTCAACTCTCCCATCATAGACATTTGATATTCTTCACTCATCATATAGGCAAATTCATCACTATAGCGTTGGTCATACAGCCAAAGATAATATCATCAACATATATTTGGCACACAAACAGTTCACCATCATATGATTTAGTAAAGAGAGTAGGGTCGAGTGAACCGGGTGTGAAGCCATTCTTCACGAAGAATTCCTTCAATGTATCATACCACGCCCGAGGGGCTTGCTTGAGGCCATAGAGGGCCTTATTAAGTCTGAAGACTTTGTCAGGATTCTTTGGATCTTCAAAACCTGGGGGTTGAGCAACATATACTTCTTCCTCAAGCTTACCATTGAGGAATGCACTTTTCACATCCATTTGATATAAGATGATATCATGATGGTTAGCATAAGCAAGTAATATGCGAATAGCCTCAATTCTAGCAACAGGTGCAAAAGTTTCATCGAAATCAATTCCTTCAACCTGTGTGTAGCCTTGAGCTACCAGTCGTGCCTTATTCCTCACCACAAGGCCATTTTCATCTTGCTTGTTGCAGTAGATCCACTTTGTGCCAATGATATTATGCTTGCAAGGATCTGGACGTTTGACCAGTTCCCAGACATTGTTGAGCTCGAACTGATGTAATTCTTCTTGCATAGCCTGAAATACTCTGGCTCCAAAAATGCTTCATCTACCTTAGTGGGCTCTGTGATAGAGACAAAAGCATACACAAAAGTTAGATAAATGTGAAGCTTTTGCGCGTGTGAGAGGACCTGGTGCTCTAATGTCATCGATGATCTTCTCCACTTGCACTTCTTTTGCAACGCGAGGATGAGCTGGTTGTCGCTGAGGAGTTTGGTCAGCATTTTCTCCAGCACCATTTTCCTCAGCATTTTCTTCAGGTGTATCAGCTCGATGTTCTTCATGAACTGGAATGAATTCTTTAGCAAATTCTTCAGTAGGAATGACATCCTTAGTTGCCTTGAACTTGATAGAATCCTCAGGTGCTGGTTCATCTAACACAGAAGGTAGGTGCTCTCTTTGCGAGCCATTAGTTTCATCGAACCGCACATCTACAGTGTCAACAATCTTGTGAAGAACAATGTTGAAGACTCTGTAGGTGTGCGAGTCCTTTCCGTAACCAAGCATAAAACCATCATGTGCTTTCGGTGCAAATTTTGAATTGTGGTGAGGATCTCTAATCCAACATTTAGCACCGAAGACTTTGAAATAACTCACATTGGGTTTCTTGTCAGTGAAGAGTTCATAGGCCGTCTTCTTGAAGAATTTGTGAAGATATACTCTGTTGATGATGTGGCACGCAGTATCAATTGCATCAATCCAAAAACGATGAGGCGTTTTGTATTCATCAAGCATAGTGCGAGCCATCTCAACGAGAGTTCTGTTCTTGCGCTCCACGACGCCATTTTGCTGAGGAGTATAGGGAGCAAATAACTCATGAGTAATACCATGTTCATCAAGATAGTCATCAAGACCGGAATTCTTGAACTCAGTTCCATTGTCACTTCTGATGTGCTTGATCTTCACACCAAAGTTGGTTGAAGCCCTCGAGGAAAAACGTTTGAAGACTTCCTGCACTTCATGTTTGTAAGTAACAATGTGTACCCATGTATATTGAGAGTAATCATCAACAATGACAAAACCATATAGAGATGCATCATTAGTGACTGCTGAGTAATGGTTAGGTCCGAAGAGGTCCATGTGAAGCAATTCGAATGGACGAGTAGTGGTCATGATAGTCTTTGCTGGATGCTTGGCCTTGGTCATTTTTCCAGCTTCACAGGCTCCACATAAGTGATCCTTGAGGAATTTGACATTCTCAATGCCAATGACATGCTTCTTCTTCGCAAGCGTGTGCAAATTCCTCATGCCTACGTGACCAAGTCGTCGATGCCATAGCCAGCCTTCTGAAGCTTTTGCAAGTAGACACACGGCTGGTTGTGGTCCTGTAGAGAAATCAACAATATACAAATCTCCTCTCCTAAAGCCTTCGAAGACTATGGAATTGTCAGCTTCCATAATCACAACACAGCGATACTTGCCAAAGACAAAAACCATATCAAGATCACAAAGCATTGAGACTGACATGAGGTTTTATCCTAAGGACTCAACAAGCATGACTTTGTCCATGTGTTTATCCTTAGAGATCGCAACCTTACCAAGACCCAATACCTGACTTTTGCCTTTGTCAGCAAAGATGATGTGCTTCAAATGTTACGGTGATAAGGGAGCATCCATCAAAAGATTCTTGTCACCAGTCATGTGATTTGTACATCCACTATCGAGGACCCATTCAGTGGCTTTGGGTTGATCATCCTGCAGATGAATTAGTGTAACTTACAATCTCATATGCTTCATCGATGAAGAATACAATATCAAGTTCATCAGATGAATTTCATCAAGCAGTAAACAGATATAGCAGTAGGAGGACGTGTGAAAGTTTATTTCATCATGATTCGCCTGCGTCCTTTCAGGCAATTTTGTCAGGTCCCCGGCAAATTCTTCAGACGTTAAGGCACGTCTGGAGACCTGACCCTGCAAAAGAGATTAGTTCTTTTTCTTCACCACCCACATCTGAAGGGGTGGCAAAGAGTTCATCACTCTGCGAGCACCATACGAGAATGGTGGCATAGAAGCCAAAACATTTCGTTTCACATAAGAGGGGTTAGGGTAAGCATATGAATAAGCAGAGAAATTCTTCGAGGACTTATGAACATAATGATTTGAAGAATAATGCGCATATTCATAGCCCTTAGCTCTACCCTGCGAAACAGAGTTGTTAGCACGATGATAATCATATGAGGACTTTGATTCATTTGAGGAATTTGATCCAGATGAAGAATTTGATCTGGGGTTCCTGTTCTTCACTGATGGTGTCATGAGGACATTCACCTGAAGACTTTCAACATAACTTTTTGGGAACCCAGATTTTCTTCATAGGGGAACCATTCCTGCAGTTAGTGCCAACATATCTAGCAAATACTTCACCATTCTCATTTTTGAACAGTTTATAGTTGGAGTCAAATGACTCATCAGAAGAATGAGAAGATTCACATGTAAAGCCAGATAAGTTAGATGGATCAACTGGAGGTCCCTTTGCAGCAACCCATGAGGTTTTGGGGTACTGCTCAGGCTTCCAATATGTTCCATCAGCGTTAAGTTTCCTCTCAAAGGCGATACCCTCTTTCCTAGGGTTTATGTTGAGGATCTGCTTTTTAAGCACATCACAAAGAGTCTGATGCCCTTTGAGGCTTTTGTACATGCCTGTCATGTACAATTCCTTCAGCCCTGCATCGTCAGTGATACTAGCAATGTCCTCAGATGAGGAATTAGTGATAGCAGAGGCAGGTGAAGAATTTGTAACAGTTGAAGCATTTGAACATTCAGGTGAAGAATTAGCAGATTCACGTTCAATGCACTTTAAGCATGGAGGAACAAATTCTTCCTGAGAAGCGCTAATTTGTTGAGCTAGTAATGAATCGCGCTCCTTCTGAAGATCTTCATAACTCACTCTTAGCTTCTCAAGATCTTGCTTTCTTTGAAGAAATTCATAAGAAAGTTTCTCATGATCAGACAAGAGAGTGTTATGATGACCTTGAAGGCTGTCAAACCTAGACTGAAGTCTCTGAAGATTTTCAGTCAGGGCTTTAGTGCGATCCATTTCTTCACCTAACATATCATCACTCTTGTCTAGCATATTTTGAACCTTTTCAAAAGCCCTTTGTTGTTTTACAGCAATCTTAGCGAGTTTAGAGTAACTGGGCTTAAGATTTTCATTAGATTCATCCTCACTAGATTCAGAGGAGGGGTATTTGAGTACCTTTGCACCTTTTGCCATGAAGCAATATGTGGGAGCGTAGTCATCATTATCTTCATCAGGCTTGTCGGTGGGGTCAGTTTCTTCAGTGTTGAAGATGGACTTGCTAACGAAAGCAGTAGAGAAGGCCAGACTCGCCACACCAGATTCGGATTCTTCAGACGCTTCCTCTTCCTCATGTTCCTCATATTCAGCTTCAGAGTCCATTTCCTTGCCAATGAATGCCCGAGCCTTCTTGGAGCTGCTCTTCTTATGAGATGAAGACTTCGAGGATTTTGATGATGAAGATTTTGACGATTTCTTCTTCTTCTTTGCATCATCAGAACTGTAATCCTTGTATTTCTTCTTCTTCAATTCCTTTTCCCATTGAGGACAATCTTGAATATAATGACCAGGTTTCTTGCATTTGTGGCACAGCCTTCTCTTATAGTTACTTGATGAGGAATCACTGCTTCTTGAGGATTTTCCAAAGCGACCATGTCTTGAGAGCTTCTGGAATTTCTTCATGAGCAGTGCTAGCTCCTGGCTCAATTCTTCAGGATCACCAAGGCTACTACCAGAATCCTCACATTCAGATTCAGACACAGCCTTGGCCTTCAGGGCACGTGGTTAGCCATAGCTCGAACCATAGAGATCTCTCTTTTCAGCAAGCTAGAACTCGTGAGTATTTAGCCTTTCGAGGATATCGGCAGGATCAAGAGACTTGTAGTCAGCCCGTTCTTGTATCATCAGACCCAGAGTATCAAATGAGGAATCAAGTGATCTCAGCAATTTCTTCACCACCTCATGGTCGGTGATGTCAGTGGTGCCAAGCGCTTGAAGCTCATTTGAGATGTCAGTGAGGCGATCGAAGGTTTGCTGAACATTTTCATTGTCGTGTCTTTTGAAGCGGTTGAAGAGATTGCGAAGAACGTCAACACGAGAGTCACGTTGAGTTGAGACTCCTTCGTTTACTTTGGAGAGCCTATCCCAGATAAGCTTAGCAGTTTCCAAAGCACTCACTCTACCATACTATCCTTTACTCAGATGACCACATATGATATTCTTTGCTTGAGAATTGAGTTGCTTGAATCTCTTCACATCAGCAGCATTCAGAGAAGATGTGACTGAGGGAACACCATTTTCCACAACGTACCAGAGATCGTTGTCAATTGCTTCAAGATGCATTCGCATCTTATTCTTCCAGTAGGGGTAGTCCGTGCCATCGAAGGTAGGACACCCAGTGGAGACTTTGATCATACCTGCGGTCGACATAACTAAAACTCCAGGTGGTTAAACCAAAATCACACAGAACAAGGGAGTACCTTGCTCTGATACCAATTGAAAGTGCATTATGTCGACTAGAGGGGGGTGAATAGGCGATTTTTATGAATTCTTCACTGAGGAATTTGCCGGTGAGGAAATTCCTTAGCGAAGAACTATTAGCAGAGGAATAAGTACTCAAAAGTATGCATAACAGAATACAAGCATGGTCATCATGATGAAATGAAGACTAGCACAGAGTACAGAAAGCGTAATCACAGGATAACACAAGATGAAGACAAACAGACTGAAGAAATTGATCTGAGGAAATTGAGAAAGTCTTCAGTCAAAGTCTTCAAACACAGATATGAACAAACACTCAACACAGTAATGAGGAAATGAAAGGGTTGAGGAAATAGAACCAGTTAGGTTGGTGAAGACAATGATTTGGTAGACCAGTTCCAACTGCTGTCTCAGTTGTACGTCTGGTTGGAGCGGCTGAGTATTTAAACTCGAGGACACACAGTCCCGGACACCCAGTCGCTGAGCACGCAGCTCAGGAAACCCAGTCCTCACCATATTCTCCTTGAACGAAGGTCACACAGACCTCGTCCAATCACTCGTGGTAAGTCTTCACGCAACTTCCAAACCTTCACAGACTTGGTCACTCGGCGATCCACAATTCCTCTTGGATGCTCTAGACCTTGACGCCTAACCGTCTGGAAGAAGCACAGTCTTCAAAGGTAACAAGCGTCGGATCCACGCAGGATCAATTTCTTCAGTGATGCTCAATCACTTTGGGTTTGTAGGGGTTTGGTTTTGGATTTTCCTCACTCAATGATTTTCGCTCAAAGTCCTCGGAGGATGGGTTGCTCTCAAATGACAAGTGTCAAGTTCTCTCGGAGCAGCCAACCAGCTAGTGGTTGTAGGGGGCGGCTATTTATAGCCTGGGGAGCAGCCCGACATGATAAGACATTAATGCCCTTCAATGATATGACCGTTAGGTGGATAAGATATTTTGGGACAGCTGGCGCGCAGCATAGCAACGGTCGGAAATTTGACTCTCAAATTCCTCAGGGCTATCATGTTCCTCACTATGTAGGTAATTCGCACTGACGAATTCCTAACTCCTCAGTCAGAACAAATTCATCAGCGACCAGAAGAACTTCGTCTCTGTCACTGAAGAAAGTGACTGAACTGTATGAGATTTCCAAAGGCTTCACTCGAAGGGATTGGTAGGTGTAGGATTTTGAGTTGAGCATCACATGGAAATTTTTCCTTAGTATTTCCTCGACCCCCTTTAACAGTAAGGTGTTTCCTATGACTCAAGAAAGAGAAAATGAAACTACGAAAACAAAAGTCTTCACGCTTCATGTTCCACAAATGAATACCAAGTCTTCAAGGTCACACCAATTTCTTCACTTTGAAAGTCTTCGGAAAGTCTTCAGAATATCAAAGTCTTCAGTTGAAGAACTTCATTTTTAGGGGTCGACTTTCTCTATAAATATCAAACTCCTCATAGACTTATAGACCTGTGTACACTCACAAACGCATTAGTCCCTTAACCTATAAGTCTTCAATACACCAAAATCATTAAGGGGCACTAGATGCACTTACAATCTCCCCCTTTTTGGTGATTGATGACAACATAGGTTAAGTTTTCAACGGGGATAAACATATGAAGTGTATACACTGATATTGAGGAATTTGATTACAAGATATAGAAGAACTCCCCCTGAAGATGTGCATAGTGAGGAATTTGCTTTTGAGGCAATGCACATTTGAAGAGTTGAATCATGGAGATCTCCCCCTATATCTTGTAATTCATACACGCATTTGATATATAATATGAAGAATTGGAAATGCACGATGAAATATGGTGCCTGATGAGATTCAGCATGCGTGCAATGTCATTAACGAGGAATAAGCATGCAAAGCATAATGCAACAAAAGTATCAGCGCACCATCGGGTTTAAGATTACAACTCAATCCAAATAAAAGTTTCAGAAGAACGAGAGTTGTAACTTAAAAAATGCCCTTAATATAGACCCGCTTGAAGACTAACTCAGATTTCTCCCCCTTTGTCATCAAATGACCAACAGGATTGAAACTGAGGACTAACGCCCCCGAAGAATTTCAAGTCGATGGAGGAGCGCCAGCGTTGTCGGGGTTGTTTGTTGTAGCAGGGCTTGCCGCAGTGTCGTCCAAATCTTCATACTCATCAGTGTCAATCTCAGAAGAACACCGTATGTAGATGAATACGATAATAGGAAGGATTTCATCCGCGGAAAGCGGATTGTATGAAGCTGCCCGGAGTTTACTAACAGGCTTTGAGGTACGTAAAAAGGTGTACCTTTTGGTAGAGCTGCATATTAAATGTGCCCTGTATGAATAGTATCCCCTGAGACTCGGTGTGTCGTCACGAGTGACAGCGCACGGAGGATCATAACCCCAGGTATAATATGTTGCCTATTCCATGAAGGTGGCGAGGCGTTCGGTGGCTAGCCGGACTGATGAATCTGCCGAACTAAAGCGGCAACTTGACGTAGCGGAGGCCGACATCGCGCTTGTAAATAAGTGGCTGAACGAGGCTCAAGGTATGTTCAAGAGACACCCAGTAATAGGAGCTTGATGCTCAGGCCTTATATATATACTTTATGTAGATGGTGCTGCTGCCGTGGAGAATCTTCGGGCGGAACTTGCCCGAGCCAAGGAGCAAGCAAGGAAAAGTGATGCGGCTACTGTTAAAGCGGCTAAAGAGCTAAAAGCCGAACAGGCTGCTCACTGCCAGAGCAAGAAGGAAACAGCCGAGATGGCCATAAAATTGAAGGATGCTACCGACCGCTGTAAATTTCTTGAACAAGAAGATAGGGCGGCTCCGAAGGATCTTGAAAAGATCACTGCCGAAGCCAAGGATACTCGCTCCGCCATGAGAGCGATGAAGGAGGAGCTGCGTCAGGCCAGAGATATCACGGCTGGAAAGCCTTATATGCTGCGGATGAAGTTCGGAGACCCCAAGTATGTTCCATTAGACCGGCAGTGGAGTGCGGAAAACGCTTATCTGGATTTTGCCGCGAGTGCGGCGGACGCGACCGAACACTTCCGCAACCGAGGTGACCATGAGTTGGAAGGGCTTTTTTGGTCGCAGTACCACAATCCAGAACGCCCACTGTCAGTATCCGACCGTTTAGCCGCCTGGCGGAGCTGAACAGATTATCCGGACTCGCCATGAAGTATGTTGCAAGTCGTCTGTGGCCGGAGAAGCCGGAGCCGAAGAGTTATTTTGGCTTGGTGCAGCACTTCCTTGGTTTGGTGATGCATGCTGATGCAATGAAGAGGTCGGCGTGCATAGAGGGCGCATAGATGGCTCGTGCCCGTGTCAAAACATACTGGGCAGATATGAAGGCCAGTATTGTTGCGTCCCAGGATTCGGACGAAAGCCGAGTACCTGCCAAGCACTATTTTGAGGAAGTTCTTCCTGGCGCTCGTATAATAGAGTCGCAGTGCTCGAAGGATGTTGTGTTTGAATAGCTTATACTATTTGTAAAATGCATTTTGTTTTTATGAAACGAGCTTTTTATACTTGTGCTTGCAAGAATTATGATGCCTCCTGTGCGGCCGTTTAATGTATATATTTGTATATAACCTGAAAGATGGCAGTCGTTGGCTTCAGCCCCCACGCATAGAATGCGGGGGTGTTCGCAAAAAAGGCGCTTTTTCACACTTAATCCAACGTCTTGGTCCTACAAAGGAGGTGGTGGCGCGGCGAACTAGGCAACCAGACTATAATGCTTTATCACTTTCACCTAGCCATAGGAGTTTGATAGTGGGGCTATTGAGTAGCCCCTAGGGGCACCGCGCTCGCCCGAATTCGGGGCGCGAGTGTGCCTGACCGGGAAGCGGCCCTTCATTAATGCGGGGAAATCCTAGAGATTCCGAAAGTCATCGAGTGGTTGACAAGTCTCTCGCTATATCATGACAGTCAGTTTTCGGCTTTCTCTACTGAGGTGCTCACCTGGCCGAACCGGGGCACAATCGCAGTAGTTCTCCTGGTGCCGCGTTAGCCGATATAACGGAACGTAAGGCAGCAAAACACAGGAGCCGGGCAAACACAACATTTGACCAAAGACATGATTCGGAGCTGATGCATATAGGGCCAAACACGCGACGCCGAACACTCCCTAAGGTGTTCGGTCTTTATGAAGACGGGCCAAAATAGAGCCCTTGGTAAAAAAGCCCCTTGTGTCCAGGTACGCGCAAAAATTCTGGCGTGGCCATATGCCAAGACGCCAGCCTCCTCCTCGGCTATAGAGAGAGAGAGCCGGGGGATGTTATCAACAAGAGACAGTAAGAAAGGTTTACACAGGGTCTTAATCTGAATAGAACCCTTGAACGGGTCCCTGCTGCACGTCTGCGCATGTGTCTCCGTTGTGCCGTATCCTGGACGGGCGTAGCACGGTGTTCGTCTGCGAAAGAGAGGAACTTAGTAAAAATAAGCGTGCGAGAAATCGAAAGAAATAAATAAAATATGGTTGGAGCAAGGGTCGTATTGTCTCCAGGCGTGAGCACACGGAGCCCCTTGCATGAATGTGTGCGGATGTTGACGCCAGACTCGTCGAGCCATGTCCGGGATAGTAAGGCTGGTTTTGCGGGCGGCTGTCTAGGTAGCCGCACCCCTGCCCATACTGTGGGGGTCAATTTATGTTCCCCTGTAATGAAATGATGCCCTTTGGGCCGGGCATTTTGAGCGTAAGGGATGCGTAATGCGGTATTGCGTTAAAGCGGGCGAAAACTTCACGTCCCAGTAGCGCTTGATAGCGACTTACGAATGGGGCGATGTGGAATGTTAGCTTCTCGCTTCGGAAGTTGTCGGGTGATCCGAACATGACTTCTAATGTAAGGGAACCCATACTTGGGGTATCCGGGCCTGGTGTTACTCCTTGAAAGGAAGTGTTGCCGAGGTGGATTATCACTGGGTTTATCCCGAGTTTGCGGACCGTGTCCTGATATAACAGGTTCAAGTCGCTTCCGCCGTCCATAAGGGCTTTGTAAGTTGGAGTCCGTTGATAATTGGATTTACGACCAAGGCAGTCCATCCTGCGTTCTGGTCTCCTCTGGAATAATCCTGATGATCGAAAGTGATTGGTTGTAACAACCAGTGGGGTTGCTCCTCCGGGGCTGGCTGTACGGCGCGTGTCTTCGTAGGTGCCGTTCTGCTCTTCCCTTTTGTCACATGAAGTAGATTTACTATCTTGACTTCTTGTGGGAACTTCTTTTGTTCTCCGGTGTTCTGCTTGTGGGGTGCATCGTCATCTTCTCTTGGTGTGTTGAGCCCCTTGTGTTCGGAGTTGAGCTTGCCGGATTGCTTAAAGACCCAACAATCTCTGTGGGTATGGTTTGCAGGTCTCCACAGAGTGCTGTGGATTTGACATATTTTGTCCAAAATTTTGTTGAGGTTGGATAGCTCGTCCCTATCGTCTGTGGGGGGCGGCTTTTTCTGATTTTGCCGAGAGCTTTTGAATCCGGCGTTTACTGTCGTGCTCATTGGGCTGTTGTCTTTTATCTGGCGCGGTTCTTTGTTACTGCGCGGCTTCCCGTTCCCATCTCTGGGTTCGGACGTATTCGGGTCGCTGGTGCTGCTTCTTGCCAACCAGCTATCCTCTCCTGCACAAAAGCGGGTCATGAGGCTTGTTAATGCGGCCATTGTTCGCGGCTTTTCTTGGCCGAGGTGTCTGGCGAGCCATTCGTCTCGGACGCTATGCTTGAAAGCTGCTAGGGCCTCTGCGTCCGGACAGTCGACTATCTGATTCTTTTTTATAAGGAATCTGTTCCAGAGTTTCCGTGCTGACTCTCCGAGCTGTTGAGTTATATGACTCAGATCATCTGCATCCGGGGGTCGGACATAGGTCCCTTGAAAATTTGCCTGGAAAGCATCCTCAAGCACTTCCCAACTTCCCATGGTGTTTTCGGGAAGGCTTTTAAGCCAATGCCGGGCTGGCCCTTTGAGCTTAAGGGGTAAGTATTTTATGGCGTGGAGGTCGTCTCCTATGGCCATGTGTATGTGGAGGATGTAGTCCTCGGTCCAGACTCCAGGGTCTGTTGTTCCGTCATATGCTTCTATGTTCACTGGCTTGAATCCAGCTGGGAATTCATGGTCCAGCACCTCATCGGTAAAACATAGGGGGTGTGCGGCGCCCCTGTATTTAGGCGTGCCACAGTGTTCGGGTATTTTTTGCATTGCATCGCACACTGGAGCTTGCTTTCTTGTCCTGTAGATGGATCTAGTTGGGCCAGTTTTCTGATGTGAATTCTTGGACGGATTACGCGCCATATTGAGTGCGGCGTCCTTTGATGCATGAGATTGATCGTAGGGTCGTCTATCCGACCTCGTGGCTTCCTTATTTTTTGACTGTGGGAGATTTATGGCCTCTTCGTCAAATTTCGGTAGTAGTTTCCGCTTCGGATAGCTCTTTGTGTGGCGACTGCTGCCGTACTTGTGTGCGGTATTGAGTACTTTGCCCCATCTGATCCTGAGTGCATCTTCCGCTGTCTTGAGCCTCCGCTTCTGCTTTCTCAGGCTACGTGCAGTGGCGGTGAGCCTTTGGTGGAGGTTTTGATGTTCCAGCAATTTGTCTAGCGTGAGGTTGTCCGGGCTATTATCTTTCCCGGGGATTGGTTGTTCGGATTGGCCGCCCTGTTTGGATGGATGCTCGACGGCACATTCGTCATCCGTTGATTCACCCTGCTCTATGGCTGGGTCTTTGTCGAGGTGCGGCTTGGCCTTGCGCTTACGCCGCCGCTTTGATTGTTTTTCGGGGGAGCGACCCCTGGCCGCATCCTTTTGGTCCTCGTTGTCATTTTTGTTGTTTGTGTCCACCATGCATACATCGTATGATGAGGTGGCTTTCCGGCGCCCTATAGGTGCTGGTTCCTGATCGTCTCCTTTATCGGCGTCCATACCGTCGATATTTTCGGAGTCGAAATCGAGCATGTCGGTTAGATCGTCGACAGTGGCTATCAAGTGGGTGGTGGGTGGGCTTTGAACTTCGTCGTCCGCGTCCCAACCGCCCCGATCGTAGTCCGGCTGGGGTTCTTTCGACAAAGAGAGGGACTTTAGCGAATTTAGGATATCGCCAACAAGCGGGTGCTGAAAGATGTCCGCGGCGGTGAACTCCATGACCGGAGCCCAATCGGGCTTAATCGGAAGAGGTGCGGGATTTACGGAGTCTGGATCGGAGTCTGGCACCTCGGAGTCACGGGCCTTGCGAGGGACTGGGCCGGTATCCGGCTCTATCGCCGTAGAGATTGCAGTTTCCGGGGTGGCGTGTAACCGTCCGTCCCCGACCGACATAGTGGGCTCCGAGCTAATGGTCGGAGCGGACACCTGAGCGGCGCTCTGGGCGTTGTCCGATGACAGAGCTAAATCGTGCCCATCATGACAGTGCGGCGCGCCCGGTTGTGGCTCGAATCCATCGAAGATCAAGTCCCCGCGGATGTCGGCCGTGTAGTTCAAGCTTCCAAACCTGACCTGATGGCCAGGGGCGTAGCTTTCGATCTGCTCCAGATGGCCGAATGAGTCAGCCCGCAGTGCGAAGCCGCCGAATACGAAGATCTGTCCGGGAAGAAAAGTCTCATCCCGGACCGCATCGCGATTGACGAGCGAAGAAGCCATCGGGCCTAAAAGGTGACGACACAGAGGAACTCTCAATGAAAGCACCAATGTCGGTGTCAAAACCGGCGGATCTCGGGTAGGGGGTCCCGAACTGTGCGTCTAGGCGGATGGTAACAGGAGACAAGGGACACGATGTTTTTACCCAGGTTCGGGCCCTCCCGATGGAGGTAAAACCCTACTCCTGCTTGATTAATATTGATGATATGGGTAGTACAAGAGTAGATCTACCACGAGATCGGAGTGGCTAAACCCTAGAATCTAGCCTATGGTATGATTGTTGCTCGTCCTACGGACTAAAACTCTCCGGTTTATATAGACACCAGAGAGGGCTAGGGTCACACAGAGTCGGTTACAATGGGAGGAGATCTTCATATCGTATCCCCAAGCTTGCCTTCCACGCCAAGGAAAGTCCCTATCCGGACACGGGACGGAGTCTTCAATCTTGTATCTTCATAGTCCGGGAGTCCGGTCGAAGATCATAGTCCGGCCATCCGGACACCCCCTAATCCAGGACTCCCTCAACGGTCTTCAAATAAAACAGTGCTACCTCTTGGTGGAGATAGCACCCCGGTTGTACATGCACGAGAACTAGCCCTACCACACATAACCCAAACTCTCGCAGATTGTACCCCTACTGCGATGGATAGAGAACCAGCTTCACCCAATCTAACCCCAACCCCAGCAGATAGTAACCTAGTTCATGTTGACACAGCACCATCTCCACCATAGAGCTCCCAAACAAGAGCAGTTACCAGTTAGTACGCCTATTCCTGTGGAGGAAGCACAACCAGCTAGTCGTAGTTTAGCATCTATCACATTTGATGTTGTTAAATCGTATGTGTGTATCTTCCCATCCTGGAAATATTATACTGAAGGTGAAGGAAAATGCCAGTTGCAGGTGTTTTTCCAAGAGATATGTGTAAGTAATGTTATTCATGGCAATTACTTTGCTTTGTCCCATACATCCTACCTCCATGATGGTTATAATACAACAAATTTTCCATTTTTCTCAATAGAGAAGGACCGTTTTGGAAACTCAGGACGAGGTAACCTGTGCTAATACCTCTGCTATCTTCAAGAATGCTTGGTGGCAGTATCAGAATTACGTGAAGAAAACGTACTTCACCGGTAAAGAAACTCATCAAATTCCCTTACGTTCTCCTGAGACACATTTACTGGACGATGACTGGGAACGCCTTGTTCTGTACTAGTCCCGAACCAAGAATGTGGTAAGGTCTATGAGCTCATTTTTTTATTTTTAAGTACTATATTCTTGCGTCTTACTATACTCTGTTCATGTAGAACAAGTGCCTAAACCTGAAGAACAACTGTTCTAATTTAAGATTCCATTGCTATCATAGTTCAAAAAAGTGCTAGGCGTTAATTGTGCGTTTGCCACCACCTTGCACTTTACTGACTAAAGCGCATGCTTATGCGCAGTTATGCATAGATTAAGCGTAGTTATGCGCAATGCATTTTGCCAACGCCTAGAGCTTAGGCGCGCTTAAGCGCTCGCTTAGGCGCCCTTAAGCGCTCGCTTAGGCGCGCCTTTTTTAACTATGAGTGATATCGTGCATATTGCTTTGCTCTTGTATCACTGTATTTACTCATACAAACTTAGTTTTAAATTGAAGGATCCAATCGAAACTCCAATGGCACAACAGGTATGTTCACACATGTTTCTTTAACAAGTTTGTTCTTATCAATAGCTCTGTTGATTTCAATTTCAATTGTGTATACAGTTGACTTCTCATATCATGCACATTACTAGCATCACAATAGAGCCAATAGTGTTGTTGTACATGTAGACTCGTGGTACCCATCTGAAATCTTGTTGTGCCGTGTAGTTTCCCACGCTTTGTATTCTTTCACTGCTGCTTTGTCTTGAACTGATATGATTTGAACCGTGTCTCTATTTTTATTTGGCAAGTGCAGTGACCATAGGACATAGATATATGTTTGTTTGATGCTTTTATTATGTACTAGTACTTGGCAATAGAAGACTTGGTAGTTTAATCTTGTCCACCTTACTAATGAACTAGTTCACCGAAATGAGTTTCATATATTAGTACATGCTAAACCTGTTATGTGTCTGCTTGTTTCTTCTTTAAGAATGCTGACAGAATATTGGGGAAGAGTGCCTTATTAAGCAATGGTAAAGGAAGTAATGCAGATAAGGTTCAGGATAGTGAGACATCCTTGTTAGTCTCCAACAAAGCTGATAAAACAGCTAAGGAAGACTATCTTGAAGACAATTAGACAACCCAAAGTCATGTCTTGGTTTAGTGTTCGAGTTACTGGCCACTACTGCTTGCACAAGCTATTCAAACTCACTGTCTGAATCAGTTCCGTTTCTTGAGTCTCAACTACAAGCTGAAAGACATCGATCAGCTGTGCTGCGACAAGAAGCGGAACGACTGCAGAAGTCCCTGGAGCATTCAGATGCATACTTTTTGGTGCAACATCAAGCGTTGGAGGATTTTAGCACCATACAGGACAAAGCTAATAAGCTTGCTAAGCTTATTGCCAGCATGGTGGATACCCAGGATAACGTTTCTTGAGCTCTTCTGAAGTTGTTTCAGTTATGCTCTTGTTTTGCTGCCACGTTTATTTGCACTGGTGGCCAATTTTGACGGCCAATGTATGTAATATGCTGCTTTGTTCCTTATATTTGCACTGGTGGAGAACTTTGATGCCCAGTGGATATAATATATGTAATAGTGGTAATAGGCTAGCATTAATTGCTTGCTTATTTATTTCCTTATTGTCTTATTTAGTTGTTTGCTTGTAGTCAATGCAGTTCTTTTTCTGTGTTTTTCTAGTGGCCACAATAACCTATTTTTGGTAACTAGGCCAAAATAATCATGGCAACACACGGACTGTTGTAACCATGGGCCTCCTACGGGCCGTATGATCCATGGGCCTTCTATTGGCCATAGGACTCATTGGCCTTCTATAGGGGCCGTAGGATCCATGGGCCTTCTACGGGCAGTAGGATCCATGGGCCTTCTACGGGCCGTGCGATCCATGGGCCTTCTACCGGCTGTACGATCCATGGGCCTTTTACAGGCCGTAGGATCCATGGGCCTTCTACGGGGCGTATCATCATTTCGCCAATCATGGGTCGTACTATTCATGGACCATAACGAGCCGTTAATAGGTCGTTTTTGATAACTCTACGAAAACTTCCCAACGGGTTTTTTTGACATGAAAACGGCCCAACGTATTAACGGGCCACAAACGGGCCGACTGTAACGATGGGCTGAATTTGGCCCACAAGCAGAAAATGACAGTAACGGGCCGTAAGTAACCGAATGCTGGAAATGAGCCCAAGAATAAATGGGCCCTGAGCAAGCCGAAAGATAACTTGGGCTGGAAACGGTCCAATGGAACAATGGGCCGTTAATGGGTATAAAGTGATACACTATTCATTACGGGCCAGTTTCACCATGGGCCTTAATGGGCCAAGAGTTACAAAGGGCCTCATATGGGCCGAAAGACGTCATGGGCCATACATGGGCCGGAAGTTAAAACGGGCTGGAATCATATTGGACGGCCCAGATGAGGCTATTGGGCCTAATTCGGAGAGGTCGTAACGGGCCCTGGGTTAGCGGGCTGTAAATGGGCTATATGCGAATAGGCCGTTAACAAGCTTTCCGTGGGCCGGCCCGCCACCTTTTGACCAAGTC
Organism: Triticum aestivum; assembly: GCF_018294505.1. NCBI lineage: Eukaryota > Viridiplantae > Streptophyta > Magnoliopsida > Poales > Poaceae > Triticum > Triticum aestivum. The sequence continues at coordinate 200,097,297 of NC_057813.1, forward strand.
AAACGGGCTGGCCTTTTCACGGGAATGGGCCTCTATTGGGCCGTGCCACATGCTGATGTATCATAGGCGCCTTGGGTCCAATGAGTGGATGACATCTGTCCCAACGGTGAGCCGACACGTGTTTCCTCCAGCCAATGCTGATTTTACACGTGGAAAATCCCCATTGGTCAGGGCTGTTAATGGGTTACCGGATCCAAAACCGGACCAGATAGCTTAAGGGCGTTCCGTTACGGTGGATGCCACGTGTCGGTCACCCTTGAGAAATCACTTCTGTGATGCGTGATTTATCATCATGGAAGTGGACACTTCCGTGATGATAATCTTGGTAATGTCATGGAACACTTCTACGACAGCACAGGTATGACTATCTTGATTCTTTCATAAAATCGTCATGGATGTATATGCATGACAGAAAATGCGACCTACTTTGACAAACACATATCATCACGGAAGTGTATTTTTTTTAGTGGTGGTCATGGTTTCCCGCGACACCAAGCCATCCCAAGATAATATTCCAAGAAGTCTCAAGCATCTAAGCTTAGGGATGCCCCGGTAGGCATCCCACCTTTCTTCATGAACAGTTATCAATTAGTATCGGTTGAACCTAAGTTTTTGCTTCTTCACATGATATGTGCTTGTTGTTTTAATAAAATAATTAAGATCTTTTTTTAAATGAGAGAGAGTCCTCAAATAGCTACCCATTTACTTAACTACTCGTTTGAACTTCACTCATATCTTTTTGGAGTTGTTTGTCGAACACTTCATGTTCACCTATATTATTTTGAGAGTTGATACTAGTGATGACAATTTGCACAAGCTTTGAAATTGGTCCTAATATGACGAATATCCAAGAAGGATATAACAAAAACTTTCATTAAGATCATTGGATATGATAAGTTTGATTCCTTGCAATAGTTTTGAGATATGGAGATAATAATATGTGAGTCATGTTGGTGAGTAATTGTGCTTTAGTAGGAATATTGGTGTTAAGGTTTGTGATTCCCCATGCAAGCATGCAATTCAATAGTAGACATCATTCTCCTCGACATCACTGCCTCCTTGGAGGCGTCAATGGTGAAGTTATTGATGACTATTATCGAGGAGTGTCTTATTGTTGGGGGACCTTGGATAGTGATGCTACTAGCGAGGAAGCTGATTGGGGCATATGATCAATTGGAGGTGGAGCGGCATCGTATATACCATGTCGGTGAGGACGGGTCTTGGAAACATGGCACAGTGGAGTCTCGACGACGGATGCGACTTGATGGACGCATGCGGGGTGGTGGCTGATAATCCCAAGTGCAAGGAATCATCATAGCAATTTCCAAAGGAGGAAGTGATAAGTATGGAGTGTCGAACACACATGGAGCTAAAGGTAAGATCAATATTCTCTCAAGTCCTATCTGCCACTGATATGACTCTACGTACACCTAACGTTTGCTTCCATCTAGAAACGAGAAATAAAATTACCTTGTGGGTATGAAGAGGATAACTTTGCATAATATCGGAGATGTAAAATATAAAAATAGGTGCTCTTAACATAAAGTCAGAATATATTACTATATATTATAAATAGTGAGTGTGAAATAATGATGGATTAGTGTGTGAATTATCCTAGGCAATTGTTAACTAGATCAGTGGTCATTATTGCAATTTTAAATGAAGGAGAGGCATAAGCTAACATAATTTCTCTTCTTGGATCATATGCACTTATGATTGGAACTCTAGCAAGCATCCTCAACTACTAAAGATCATTAAGGTAAAACCAACCATAGCATTAAAGCATCAAAGCCCCCTTTATCACATACGAAACAACCCCCTTACTCGGGTTTATGCTTCTGTCACTCAAGCAACCCACTATAAGCGAATCATAAACGTATTGCAACACCCTATAGCGGGAATCCTTCACGTGTGCGCGGCACGGAAGGCACCATAGGACAACACCAAAATTAAACATACAACTCAAACCAATCTAGATCATCAATCAACCCAGAAGATAAAAGATATCTACTCAAAACATCGTAGGATGGAAACACATCATTATATCATAATATGTGGCATAAAGCACCATGTTCAAGTAGGGGATTACAGCGGGGTGCGGGAGAGTGGACCGCGTAAAAGAGATGAGGAAGGTGATGAAGATGGTGATGTTGATGAAGATGATCACCGCGGCGATGGTTCCCTCGGTGGCACTCCGACACCTCCGAGAGAGAGGGGGAGAGAGTCTCCCCCTTGTGGTTCCTCCTCCATGGCCTCCCCCTAGATGGGGAGAGGTTATCCCTCTCGTCCTTGGCCTCCATGGTGATGATGCGCCCCTCCTAGATCCTCCTCCATGGCCTCCGATGATGATGGCCCCCTCCGACAGGGTGCCGAAGAGCACCTAGATTGATTTTTCATGGCTACAAAGGCTTGCGGCTACGTAACTCCCGATCTAGGTTTATTTCTAGGGGTTTTGGTATTTATAGGAATTTTTGGCGTCGGTCTCATGTCAAGGGGGTCCACAAGGCAGCGATAAGGTAGGAGCACCCTCCCGGGGGGTAGGGTGCGCCCCATACCTTGTCATCGCCTCGAGACTCTTCAGGTCCAACTCTTTTGCTTCGGGGTTCTCTTTTGGACCATAAAGAATCACCATAAATTTTCATCCCATTCCAAGAACTTCTATTTCTGCACAAAAAACGACACCATGATAGTTCTGCTGAAAACAACGTCGGTCTGGGTTAGTTCTAATCAAATTATACCAAAACCATATAAAATTATTGCAAACATGGCATGAGTACTTCATAAATTATAGATACATTGGATACATATATCAGTGGCATTGTTTGGCGCCATGGTGGCGTCGATGACAGTAAGGCCCGACAACGTGAATGTTTTGATCGCTCCTAAGGTGGGATGGCAGAAGATGGCAGCGACTGATTCTAGAGCGTGCACATGCGATGCACGCAGGGAGTCCGCTATATCGGTTGGTGCTCTCAGGTTGCCAGGGAGCAACTAGAATATATGGTGTGTGTTGATGCAAGGTCAGGGCACATCATCAAGTTTGTAGGGGTAGCGACAATGGTTGCCAGGCAGGTGGCTTTCGGTTGATCCATGTACTTGTTTTGCGGGTCCTATTGAACAAAATAATAGAAATGGTTGTGTGCATCGCTTGATGTGGAGGCCGGGTACTCCTCCTTCCGAAAAGAAGTTCTTGCAAAAATGTAAAGAATTTTTGGAATAGTTTCATTGATTTGTATCCTCAACCATGCAAGATATGGAACTATAGAATAATCTATCTTCTGCATCCATGGTACTCCATTCACATAGATGTTGGAGAACTGCACCATGGAGTATACTATCTTTACCTTAAATCTACATGGACAAAAGTATTGAGGAAATATTTTGGAATTCCGGTGAAGAAAGGAATCGAACCATGAAGATTACTAGTAAAACACGTATATGACTTTAATTAGAAACATGAATCTACATATACCTTCACACTATTACATTTGTGAGAAGTAATCTTAGTAAGAAAATGGGAAATTAGAAAAAAAGTTAAAAGTTATAGACTGCATCAAGTAACACATCAATTCAAAATTGGTCGAGTTATTTCGTTTACCATCTAGCACGCTATGTTTATAATATGTCCACCGGAAGCATGCAAAAAATACAAATCATTGCAAGATTTCATTAACTTTTCTTTTCTACCCAGGTTATGAATTCAGTGCCCCTTTTTCATGTGTATACATCAAGATATCTAACAAAAATATAGAACAAGAGATAGAGGTTACTTACATATGATGCCACAACATGGCAAAAACAATGGGATTATTGTGTTCCTTTTTAACCCGAGACATGGAACAATGGATATATGCACAATGTTATCAATATTGGTCAAATATAGTAGTTGCACAACATTTTAGCACATCAAGCGAGCATAGTACTGGAAAACACCATAATTATCACCTCGAAATCGATATTTACATCACCACAAAAAATGTTATAAGGAGGGGAGAGTTCATTGAGGCGATGCTACCCAGACTTGATGGCATTGTAGTCGCAGAAGCTCGAGTCCAAGGAAGCCAAGAAGAACACCTGCCTCTATAGAAGAAACATGTGTCACAACCTATCCTCCACCGCCTCACCTCATAGTTACAATCGAGATCACTAGAATGGTGTTGGGGAACAAAGTAATTTCAAAAAAATTCCTATGCACACGGAAGATCATGGTGATGCATAGCAACGAGAGGGGAGGGTGTTGTCCACATACCCTCGTAGACCGTAAGCGGAAGCATTAGCACAACATGGTTGATGTAGTCGTACGTCTTCAATTACCGAACGTACGGCACCTTCGAGTTTAGCACAAGTTCAGCTCGATGACGTCCCATGAACTCTGATTCAGCAGAGCTTTGAGGGAGAGTTCTGTCAGCACGACGGCATGATGACGATGTTTATGATGCTACCGATGCAGGGCTTCGCCTAAGCACCACTACGATATTACCGAGGTGGAATATGGTGGAGGGGGGCACCGCACACGGCTAAGAGATCAATGATCGATTGTTGTGTCTAGAGGTGCCCCCTGCCCCAGTATATAAAGGAGCAAGGGGGGAGGCGGCCGGCCAGGAGGAGGGCGCGCCAAGGGGGGCGTCCTACTCCCACCGGGAGTAGGACTCCACCTTTCCTTGTTGGAGTAGGAGAAGGGAAGGAAGGGAGAGAGGAGGAGAAGGAAAGAAGGGGGCGCCACCCCCCTCCTTGTTCAATTCGGACTAGAGGGGGAGGGGTTGCGCGGCAGCCCTGGCCGCCCCTCCTCTTCTCCCACCAAG